>NC_132879.1:58344320-58514320 GCF_030463535.1 Salminus brasiliensis | reverse complement strand
TGTCAAATCGAACCTTGAGAGGAATCTACTCTTTGTCATCACATGCTGCATCTATCCACTGAAGTCGATCTCCTCAGGTATAAGAGTGTCAGACATAAACCTTCCACCGCCATGCTGAGAAGAATTCATCTATTGGGTTTAGGAAGGCAGAATATGGTGGAAGGCACAGATTTATGAAAAGGTGGCTATTCATAAACCACTTACGTGCTCTTGAACCATGGTGAAAGCTCACTTTGGCCCAAATGACATCAAACACAGGAAGCTCTGCTCACTCAGGATCCCCTTGCTCAAGTTCAAGTGAAGCATCCTGTAGACCTTCCAGAAACGTTAGGAGATGTTACGGGTTGTAGGGCACTAATGTGATGTGGTGGTGAGAACCCCATAGCTGTTGATGGTAACATTGCCACCATGCTGGCTAAGTACATCTACAATGGTACTCTGACTAATTATGTAGCTTCTCTTTTGCCTGTTTGTAAAACTGACCTCATTCATTGAGCCTCTCCATGGCTTCTAATTCTATAATTTTCTAAACACACAGTGAGAATAGACAGACTGCTGCTTTACGTACAGTATAGTATGTATGCTAGTATGTAGTGTAACTGTACAGTAAATCTACACTTACTTGTACACACTGATATCACTGACCTCTCACTCTTTCTGAGTTGTGTTCAATTGATAGTCTATTCAGTAGGCTTGTTTCACCTGTATCAGCAATTGTGACTCACACTGTTGACACTTTCAGAATCTGATTGAACACGTGTGCGTACGCTCCTTAATGTTTTCACAGTTTAAAGCACTTTGTGACTCGTGTCTGTGAAAAGTTCAGTATAAATAAATCTACTTACTAAATAGTTGAGATTTTGAACATTAGGTTTATTTCTGTGTGCAAGCATTTGTGCATGAGACAAGAAATATCCAGAGTTTGGGTGTTGGGTGAGCTTGTGTGTACAGAAAATGATAGAAACAGTATTATAGAAACAGGTTCATTTACTGCATCTTGTGTGAAAACAATGTGAACTGTGTGAGAGGTAGAGTCTACAACAGACGGATGATGAGCTAAATGTGTTTAGAGTTCAGAAAATGTGCCGATAGATTGGACTAAAGGATGTTAGTGATTGTAAAACTGTAAATCTGTTTTCTTTACACTCCTAGAGTGTGGTTATAACTGTACACTCATCTGTTGTACTTTTTGCTCCTTCTCTCAGACTGGCTCACTGCAGTATTACAGAAGAAGGCTGTGCTGCTCTGGTTTCAGCTCAGAAATCAAACCCCTCCCACCTGAGAGAGCTGGATCTGATCTCCAATAAACCAGGAGAGTCAGGAGTGAAGCTGCTCTCTGATCTACAGAAGAATCCACACTTTAAACTGGAGACACTGTAGTGAGTTACTGAATTACACACACACACACACACACACACACACAGCTTATGGTCATTTACAGTGTTTTAGGGTAGATTCATTGTTCAGTGCAGATCCCAAACTCATCCACTGATCTCTACAGACTGTTGTGTGTGAATCATCTAGAGATCTGAATGAGGAGTAAATATAGTTAATACAGATGGGGGGGGGGGGGGGGGTGGTACTGTTTGTATGGTCACTTTGTACACTGCATTATAACATGTGTATGTCTCTAGGTGTGTGTGCATGCTACGTATAGGAGTGAGTACTCGTTAAGTAAATACTGTGTTTAGTAGACTAGTTGAATACTACTCAGTATCCACAGATTAATGCTGCTCTGCCTTTGATCAAACTGAAACAGTGTTTGAAGTTATAACTGAGTTCATGGTGAGGTGGTGTTGCTAAGTTACCACTGCTTCTAGCTAAGGCCAAGAACCTCCTGTTTAAAAGGAAGGAGGTGTTTTAGTGATGTTTAGGAGCAGCTGATTGTTCAAACTGTGCTACAGTAAAAACAGAGCTGTGTGAAACTGGGAGGTTTACGGTGGTTCACAGTCACTGGGAATGTTGTGTTCGCTTCAGTCAAACCTGCTTAACTTTTCAACCCAGGATGAACTTCACACCCTTTCCTCAGTCCAGTGAGAATCTCTCTCTCTTTAAGGCTCATTAGTGTGACTCTGTGTAGAGAGGGCAGTCTGCATTCCAGTAAGCCTTTAGTCTGATTAACAAATGGTATCATTTTAATATAGTTTTAATCAGACACTTAATTTACCACAGAGGAAAGAACATGGATCTCATTAGAATTAAATTACAGTGTGATCCATCACAGACTGTTCTTTTTCATTTTGGGTAACTGACTCATTGTTTTTTAAGAACTTGACCACAGAATGGCCCAGAGTGCCCACCCCTACAGTGTGTGTGAGGTGTGAAGTGTGTGATATGTGAAGGTGTGGTTTTACAGGTTTAAGCTGTAGTTTGTTTGATGAAGCTGCTCTAAAACACCTTGTGTGTGGAATTGTGCTCAGAGTGTTTCAGTCAGACAGAGTTTTATATTTAGAGGATTTCATAGGATTTCTTCTGCTTGTGGAAGTTTTACCATTCAGATACTGTGTGTGTGTGTGTGTGTGTGTGTGTGTGTGTGGTCTGAGTACTGACTGTGATGAGTGTGTTTTCATGTCTGATAATTCTATCCTGTTTTGTGTTTTGCAGCATCTGAATACCTGACCTGCTCCTATTGGTCAAAACTGAGTTCACCTTCTGGCATCACTTCATGACGGCACTCTTCAGTATCCTATCAGTCAAACTGCTGTCATCACACACATACACACTCACACACACACACACTCTGCTGTGGTTGAACATTAGTGTAGAAGCACAGAAGGCCTCTTGAAGGCCTACTGAAAGTCAGAGAGAGGTAGAGCAGCATTTTCAGACTCTTGCTCTAAATCAGGGCTGTGGTCTAAACTGTGGAATCTGGTTTAGAGAGCTCTGAATCTACACATACAGTTTAGTACACTTTTATAATCCGTAACCCACAGCACAGCACTATAGGAAAAGTTGTCTCCCACGGCAATGTGGATGATCAGCTTTAGAAAGAGTGTGTGTGAAGGCTAAGATAAGATAAGATAAGATAGTCCTTTATTAGTCCCACAGTGGGGAAATTCTGTGTCACAGCAGAAAGGGATAGCAAGACAAAAAATGTAGATAAATCATTTACACTATATACACAATATAAATAAGAATTTAAAAAGCAATAACAATATTATTTACAGGTTATTGCAAAAAAGGCTAGCAGCTCCAAGCTAGAATTGATCATAGAGCTGCTTTCACATGCATCTCCAATAGAGTGTAAATTCTACACAGTGCTGATATTTGAGTCTTTCCTCTGGTCAGTGTCCTGTTGCTGTACCTGTGCTTTTGCTCTGCTGAAATAAAGCTTCATTTTGGACACTGTGTGTTCTTTTATTGGAATGAATGCTCATTATCAGTGTTGGTAGAGAGTGTGTTTAGCTGCAGATTCAGTGCAGTGCTGTGTGTGTTGTGCTTGAGTGAGTTTGGCTGAATGAAGCTGAACATCTGGTGAAAGTGCTGCTCTATTCTGGGGGAAAGAGGACGACTCAGGCCTGTTCATGCAAATGGACTGATTAACTATGTAATAATTTACCTAAATCCTGTAACAATCTCCTAAATCTCCTAGAGGTCTTTGTCTGATCCAGCTCATTGGACTGGTCGGCTACTTGCAGAAAGTTAAGGATTGATTGCCTTGAATACATGCTAGAACAGTGTTTCTCAAACCAGTTCTCACCAAACTTCATATCCAAGACGGGATATTTTTCTTGGTATTCTTGGAGGTCAATTGGTTGTGTTGGAAGCTGGGGTGTTGTCTATGACTGTAGAGAAACAGAGACCTAGAAGATTAACTGGTGTGGAAGCTGGAGGTAATGATTTCCCAAAGCTTTCCTCAGTCTAGCTGACTGACATTAAAACTCAATATGCTTCTTGAAATCAGATGGTGGTCCTGGGGGCTGTGTTACAAATAGGAAGCTATGAAAAAATTTACTCAAAATGTAATGTTTAAAATATAATGTGCATGCAAATAACTTTTCAGCTCTTTCAGTACTAGAACACAGCGCTCAGACGGCTGGGTGGGCTGCTAGTGTGGCTCTTGTGTTGGCTATGAGAGAACTGCTGGAAGGAGGAATTTACTGTGTGTTTCTGGGAGCGGATGTGTTGATGTGTCTTCCTCCAGTGGTCAGAGTGTGTAACATACTACTAGAACTACTAGAGCAGTGTTCTTCTCCACTGGAGCTCCACAGTATGATACAGCTTAGTGCTATCACTGCTACAGGGCTGGGAAAAGACCTCTGAAGATTTGTGTATCAGCTAATATGCATATATGGACATTCTAATATTAGCTTCGTTATATTAGCTTGTAAGGAAGACCTTTGCACATCCCAGGCCCAGGGGTAGAGGTTTCACTCAATGCTGTAATAAATCAGCAGGAAGAGCACTAGAGTAAAGATGTTAAAGTCCCTGCCTTCATCCTGAGTTTTGGCAGAAAGGCGTTAGAGCCTTTTATTTCCATTCTTTGGTCCCAGCACACTGTTCTGCCCTGATTCATTTCAATCTGACTTCCTTCAGTTTTGGCTGCTGAGGTTTTATGGTGTAATTACATTTACATTTACATCTTATCCAAAGTGGCTTACAAAAGTGCTTCAGTGTTTCCTTAAGAATCCCCTAAGCTAGTTTGAATAGACTAGAATTCAAAGACCCCTCTAAGCTTAGACACTACTAAACACAAGTCAATAAGGAGGCCATAATACTGAACACTACACTTTGCCCAAGTACTCTCGGAAGAGATGGGTCTTTAGTCGGCGTTTGAAGACAACAAGCGAGGAAGTTTGTTCCACAGTGAAATGGATAGCTCTCTGAACTTGTACACAGTACAATGATATAATGTGAGTAGTGTACCCATGAATGCCAATGGCATAATGTAACCATGGAATATGTGCCACATGTATACATTCAGAAGCCTTTATTTTCATTTAGTACAGAGTGAAGCGAAATAAGAACTGGACTGAGACAACTGGAAATATGTATACCATAACCATGGAAACATGTCTATTCCCTTCATCTATATTCCAGTGATGTATTTGTACAAACCGGATTCCAAAAAAGTTGGGACACTAAACAAATATTGTGAATAAAAACTGAATGCAATGATGTGGAGATGGCAAATGTCAATATTTTATTTGTAATAGAACATAGATGATAGATCAAAAGTTTAATCTGAGTAAATGTAACATTTTAAAGGAGAAATATGTTGATTCAAAATTTCACAGTGTCAACAAATCCCAAAAAAGTTGGGACAAGTAGCAATAAGTGGCTGGAAAAAGCAAATTGAGCATATAACGAACAGCTGTAAGACCAATTAACACTAATTAGGTCAATTGACAACATGATTGTCAGAGTGTCAGTGTCTCTCTGAAGCCAAGATGGTAAGAGGATCACCAATTCCACCATTGTTGCGCAGAAAGATAGTGCAGCAATACCAGAATGGTGTAACCCAGCGTAAAATAGCAAATACTTTTAAGTTATCATCATCAACCGTGCTTAACATCATCAAAAGATTCAGAGAATCTGGAACAATCGCTGTGCGTAAGGGTCAAGGCCGTAAAATTCTACTGGATGCTCGTGATCTCCGGGCCCTTAAACATCACTGCACCAGGAATGCCACTGTCAAGGAAATAACAGAATGGGCTCAGGAATACTTCCAGAAATCATTGCCAGTGAACTCAATCCACCGTGCCATCCGCCGTTGCCAGCTGAAACTCTACAGTGCAAAGAGGAAGCCATTTCTATGCAAGCTCCACAAGCTCAGACGTTTGCACTGGGCCAGGGGACTTTTAAAATGGAGTGTGGCAAAATGGAAGACTGTTCTGTGGTCAGATGAGTCACGATTTGAAGTTCTTTATGGGACACTGGGACACCATGTCATCCGGACCAGAGAGGACAAGGATAACCCAAGTTGTTATCAGCGCTCCGTTCAGAAGCCTGCATCACTGATGGTATGGGCAGCTTGCATGTCTGGAAAGGCACCATTAATGCAGAGAACTATGTTCAGGTTCTAGAACAACATCTGCTCCTATCTAGACGTCATCTCTTTCAGGGAAGACCCTGCATTTTTCAACAAGACCACATTCTGCAGCAATCACAACATCATGGCTACGTAGGAGGAGGATCCGGGTACTGAAATGGCCAGCCTGCAGTCCAGATCTTTCACCTATAGAGAACATTTAGAGCATCATAAAGAGGAAGGTGCAACAAAGAAGGCCCAAGACGATGGAACAGTTAGAGGCCTGTTTTAGACATGAATGGGAGAGCATTCCTATTTCTAAACTTGAGAAACTGGTCTCCTCTGTCCCCAGACGTCTGTTGAGTGTTGTAAGAAGAAGGGGGGATGCCACACAGTGGTAAAAATGGCCTTGTCCCAACTTTTTTGGGATTTGTTGACGCCATGAAATTTTGAAACAACATATTTTTCCCTTAAAATGTTACATTTACTCAGATTAAACTTTTGATCTGTCATCTATGTTCTATTACGAATAAAATATTGACATTTGCCATCTCCACATCACTGCATTCAGTTTTTATTCACAATTTGTTTAGTGTCCCAACTTTTTTGGAATCCGGTTTGTACTTTGCATGGATGTTTATTAATTAGCCCATGTCAGGATTATATTTCCATCATCTGGATTATAACAGCCTTCACTACAGGGTACTTTTAACATTTTTCCTGACCTCCACTTATTTAATATTCGAAATATAGTCAAAATGTATTTTCCCATGATTGTTTCCCCACCTCTCATTAGGAATAAACAGGTTGTTTCTGTCACTGCATTTTCAAAAGCTGTATATGATAAATGAGCTTTGTTCTGATTGGCTGATTATTTTCTACATGCATTACTTTTTTAACATGCAGTGGAGAAAGGCAGTGACTGAATATAAAGTTTGTTAGTGTAAATGTAAGGGGTGGCTCTAGGGCAAGGCCTCCTCCTGCCACCAGGGGGAGGCCCCGAGTCACCCCAGCCAGTAATCGAGCCCAATTCCCTACACCTGGGCAGTAGGCTATATAGGCACACAGATCCAGTTGCCCCACTGCTGGATCTTTTGACTCTGGTAGTCTGTGTGCCTGTATTTTCTCGAGTGGAAGGCTGAGTGTGTGTCACTCTCCTTCGTGTGTGTCCCTCCCGAGTCTGTCTCCCGGTGTCTGTGTGTGTGTGCGTGTAGCACACATACACTCGTGTACCAGAGGAAGGCAGGAGTGTCTGTCTTCCCTGGTGTGTGTGTCTCTGTGTGTGTGTGTGTGTGTGTGTTTGCACACATACACTCGTGTTACAGAGGAAGGCAGGTGTCTGTCTTCCCTGTAACTTTTCAGTTTTCTTGTTTCTTTTGGGAGATCCTTTTTGCCCTTAAGTTGTTTTTCCCTCTAGAGTTAAAGAGGTAGCCAGTTCTCCCCTGGCGTCCTTTGTTATTAAACCCATCCTTTTTAAAGTTTCTTTTGTTAGCCGCTTCGATAACTGCCGCTTTGGTGAAGCGGCAGAGCGTCAGTCTTGTGACGCGGCGGCCTGGGTTCGAGTCCCGAGAGGCTTTGTTTTTCATTTCCATTTTACCTGCTCTAAGATTGAAAGACTCTGCACTTGGGCCCGTTGGTCACGTGATAGTGGTAGCTCACTCAGTAGCGCGCCGGCCCGCCAACACGGCGGCCTGGGTTCAAACCCCGCTGTAAGTGAGCACCCCATTACAGAAAGATCCAGCCAAGACATGGACCCAGCAGAGACATTCGATCTAGAGCAGGTAAAAGTCGCTCTAGCAAGTCAGGGGGGGACTGTGGGGAGACATGAGCAGGCCCTGCAGCAGATTCTTTCTCAGCTGCAGGGTCTGACAAATCTAGTGACTCAACACACTAGCCAGCACACTCCTGTCTTTCCCCAGGAGGAGGCTACCGCTGCCCAAGCAGCTGTGGTTTCTAGTGCTGAGCCCCCTCTTCCAGCCCCAGAGCGCTATGCTGGTGGACCAGGAGGATGTAGAGGGTTCCTCCTTCAATGTTCACTGGCTTTTGAGCTGCAACCATCCCACTTTCCATCCGAGCGTGCTAAGGTGGCATACATCATCTCTCTCCTCACCGGTAGGGCATTAGCCTGGGCCACCCCGGTGTGGGAGTATCAACCCCATGTATGTGCCTCTGTGGCCCGCTTTGCGGCTGCGCTGTCGCAAACTTTCGACCTTCCGCTCCGTGCAGAAGAGGCAGGGTCCCGCCTCCTGCACCTACGTCAGGGAGAAAGGTCGGTGGCTGATTATGCCATTGAATTCCGCACGCTATCGGCGGAAAGTGGATGGAATGCCAGTGAGCTCGTTTCAGCCTTCCTACATGGTCTCAGTGAGGAGCTCAAGGATGAGCTGGCCTACCGTGACCCCCCCACCTCCCTTGATCGGCTCATTGAGCTGGCCCAAAAAATAGATAACCGCCTCAAGGAGAGGCGTAGGGCGCGGGGTGCCAGAGCCCCCCGAGCTCCTTAGGGCCCACCTGCTGTCTTAGGCTCTCTTCGGGGGCCCCCCAGCAGTAGGGCCCTATCCATGCGGCTGGGACACACTCGTCTGCCACGGCAGGAGCGTGAGGCGCGCATGCGCGAAGGCAGGTGCCTCTACTGCGGGATCTCTGGGCACCTCCGTGCTGCTTGCCCAGAACTCTTGGGGAAATGCCAACGTCCGTCAGGTGAGGGGAGACCACTGACGGACTTGCCGATTCTCCCTCGGGCCCAGGGGGTGTTCCTCAATGCCACGCTAGTGTCAGGGTTGGTTGAGGTCCGCCTACCTGCCTTTTTGGATTCGGGAGCGGCAGGGAACTTTCTAGATGCCGGCCTCGCCAGAAAGTTGGCCCTGCCACTGGTCCCCTTGAGGGAGCCCATGCCCATAGCGGCCATAGACGGTCGGTCACTGGAGCCTGGGGTGGTGTCCCACCAAACCCACCCTCTCACGCTGCGAGTTGGTCCTCATACCGAGCAGATAGTGTTCTTCATTATCAGCGCTCCTGACTTGCAGTTGGTGCTGGGTTTCCCTTGGCTCCAGCGTCATAACCCCCACGTGGACTGGCTGTCCCGGTCTGTCTTGGCATGGGGGCCAGTTTGTCGGTCCTCATGCCTCAAGACCCCTAGGGTTACTGTGGGTACTGACACCAATCCCGAAGGTTTCGACCCCTCACGAGTCCCAAAGGAGTACTGGGACCTTCGGGAGGTGTTTAGTAAACGGCAGGCCCAGCTGCTGCCCCCCCACAGACCCTTTGACATCGCCATCGACCTCCTACCCGGCACTGCCCCCCCTAGGGGTAGGCTGTTTTCTTTGTCAGCACCAGAGCGACAGGCAATGGAGGACTACGTCCAGGAGGCCTTGGCCTTAGGGTTTATCCGGCCATCCACTTCCCCGGCTGGGGCCGGCTTCTTCTTCGTGGGGAAGAAGGATGGGGGCTTGAGGCCCTGTATAGACTACAGAGGCCTCAATAAAATAACAATAAAAGACCGGTACCCATTACCCCTCATGACCTCAGCCTTTGAGGCACTGCAGCAGGCCTCCATCTTCACCAAGCTGGACCTGCGCAGTGCCTACAACCTGGTCAGGGTCAAAGAGGGTGATGAGTGGAAGACGGCGTTCATCACCCCGTCTGGGCATTACGAGAACCTCGTCATGCCATTCGGTTTGATGAATGCGCCCGCCGTCTTCCAACGGTATATTAACGAGGTCCTCCGGGAGGCTTTGGACAGGTACGTGTTCGTCTATTTGGATGACATTCTCATCTATAGTAAGACCGTAGACGAACACGTCGCCCACGTCCGGCGGGTTCTCCAGTTGCTCCTGGAGAACCACCTGTTCATCAAACTGGAGAAATCACAGTTCCATGCGCAGTCGATCTCCTTTTTGGGCTTTGTGGTGTCCCACAACACCCTGCGCATGGACCCGGCCAAAATCAAGGCCGTGGAAAACTGGCCCAGGCCAACCTCTTTGCGCCTTGTCCAGCGCTTTCTGGGTTTTGCCAACTTCTTCCGAAGGTTTGTGAGGAATTTTGGCTCCGTGGCAACCCCTCTGACCGCTTTGACGAGGAAGACGTCAGGGAGGTTTGTTTGGACCACGGAGGCCCAGGAAGCGTTTGACACTCTAAGGCGCCTGTTGACCACGGCCCCTGTTCTCCAGTTGCCCGACCCGGAACTTCCGTTCATCGTGGAGGTGGACGCCTCTGAGGTAGGCGTGGGTGCAGTACTCTCCCAGCGGTCTGGTCCAGGCCAAAAGCTGCACCCCTGCGCCTACTTCTCCCACCGCCTTTCCCCGGCTGAACGGAATTATGATGTGGGTGACCGCGAATTATTGGCGGTCAAGCTTGCATTAGAGGAGTGGAGACACTGGCTTGAGGGAGCAAAACATCCCTTTCTGGTCTGGACGGATCACAAGAATTTGGCCTACATCCAACAGGCCAAACGTCTTAATCCGCGCCAGGCCAGGTGGGGATTGTTCTTCACTCGGTTCGATTTTGTGTTATCGTTCCGACCGGGCTCGAAGAACACCAAGCCCGATGCTCTCTCTCGCCAGTGGGAGCCCCCTCCTCTATCAAGCACACCCACGACTATAGTCCCCGAAGACCGGATTGTGGCGCCCATCCGATGGGGACTAGAGGACGCGGTCAAACAGGCCCACCTCACTGAACCTGATCCGGGTGGTGGCCCCCCGGATCGACTTTATGTACCCAGGCCTGTAAGGGAACGGGTGCTTCAGTGGGGCCATGCGTCCTCCCAGGCAGCACACCCAGGGACTACACGCACGCTCGAGCTTCTGCGCCGGCGATTCTGGTGGCCCGGCATGGAAGGAGACGTGCGTGCTCATGTAGCTTCCTGTTTGGTGTGCTCTCAGTGCAAAGATCCCAGAACCAGGCCAACTGGTCTGCTGCTCCCTCTGGCTGTCCCCACGCGTCCTTGGTCCCACCTGGCCCTTGACTTTATCACAGGGTTGCCCCGATCACGAGGCAACACTGTGATTCTAGTCATTGTGGACAGATTCTCCAAGGCTGGCTGCTTTGTGGCGCTTCCAAAGCTGCCATCAGCTAAGGAGACAGCGGATCTAGTACTCAACCAGGTGGTTCGGGTTCACGGACTCCCCTCTGACATTGTGTCAGACCGTGGGCCCCAATTCACCAGCCGGTTCTGGGGTGCATTTTGCCGACTGTTGGGGGCGGAGGCCAGCCTCACATCTGGCTTCCACCCCCAGTCTAACGGCCAGACAGAGAGGGTCAATCAAGACCTAGAGCGCACCCTCCGCTGTCTGGCCTCCTCCTCACCTTCTACCTGGTCTGACCAACTGATTTGGGCGGAGTACGCACACAACACCCTCTGGCACTCGTCTCTGGGAATGTCACCCTTTGAGTGCCAATACGGGTACGCTCCGCCCATGTTCCCAGGACAGGAGGCAGGAACTGGGGTCCAGTCGGCGGAACAGATGGTCAGGCGCTGTCGGAGAACCTGGCAGAAAGCCCGCAGGTCCCTCCTGTCTGCAGTAGCTGCTCAGAAGCGCTATGCGGACAGGAGGCGAAGACCAGCTCCGACCTATCGTCCTGGGCAACGGGTTTGGCTTTCGGCTAAGGATCTGCCCTTGCGTGGTGCTCCCCGCAAGTTGACGCCTCGGTACGTCGGACCGTTCAAGATCCTTCGCCGGGTCAACCCCGTTGCCTACCGCCTTGCCCTTCCCCCTTCGATGCGTGTGAACCCCACCTTCCACGTGTCCCGCCTCAAGCCAGTCTTGTGTTCCGTGGGGCCCGCCGATCCGCCGGGCCCGCGTACGGTTGGCGGTGCGCCGGCCTACACTGTCAGGCGTCTTCTGGATGTCCGTCGGATCCGCGGCGGCCTCCAGTATCTAGTGGACTGGGAGGGTTATGGCCCGGAGGAGCGGTCCTGGGTGCCCTCCCGCCACATTCTGGACCCCGAGCTCATCCGGGCGTTTCGTCGGGACCGTGCTGCTGGGTTGGGGACGTCGGGTGCCGCCCCTCGGGGGGGGGTCCTGTAAGGGGTGGCTCTAGGGCAAGGCCTCCTCCTGCCACCAGGGGGAGGCCCCGAGTCACCCCAGCCAGTAATCGAGCCCAATTCCCTACACCTGGGCAGTAGGCTATATAGGCACACAGATCCAGTTGCCCCACTGCTGGATCTTTTGACTCTGGTAGTCTGTGTGCCTGTATTTTCTCGAGTGGAAGGCTGAGTGTGTGTCACTCTCCTTCGTGTGTGTCCCTCCCGAGTCTGTCTCCCGGTGTCTGTGTGTGTGTGCGTGTAGCACACATACACTCGTGTACCAGAGGAAGGCAGGAGTGTCTGTCTTCCCTGGTGTGTGTGTCTCTGTGTGTGTGTGTGTGTGTGTGTTTGCACACATACACTCGTGTTACAGAGGAAGGCAGGTGTCTGTCTTCCCTGTAACTTTTCAGTTTTCTTGTTTCTTTTGGGAGATCCTTTTTGCCCTTAAGTTGTTTTTCCCTCTAGAGTTAAAGAGGTAGCCAGTTCTCCCCTGGCGTCCTTTGTTATTAAACCCATCCTTTTTAAAGTTTCTTTTGTTAGCCGCTTCGATAACTGCCGCTTTGGTGAAGCGGCAGAGCGTCAGTCTTGTGACGCGGCGGCCTGGGTTCGAGTCCCGAGAGGCTTTGTTTTTCATTTCCATTTTACCTGCTCTAAGATTGAAAGACTCTGCACTTGGGCCCGTTGGTCACGTGATAGTGGTAGCTCACTCAGTAGCGCGCCGGCCCGCCAACACGGCGGCCTGGGTTCAAACCCCGCTGTAAGTGAGCACCCCATTACAGTAAACCTGTGTTTTAGCTTGGGTTTGTGGCATAGATTCCAGTCTCTTGTTCTGAGGGGTGGAAAACAGCCACAATAGTGAGCTCTCTCTCTATCTCTCACTCTCTTTAATGTTCCTGTCACGTCTGTGTCGCCACGCCCGCCCCGGGGCAGGAATGGTCTTGTGCCATGGCACACAGGAGTTCATGAGACTTCAAGTCTATCAGTCACGGTCATGTCATGTTTTACTACGGACTTTTAGGTTAAAATGACTCTTATGTTGAAGTCTACGTTCATGTTATGTTCACGATTCACGGTTGGGTTGGTGTGTTTATGTTCACACTTTGTTAATACGTTCCACCTGTGGCTGATGTATTTAAGGAGGGCTAGCGCCAGCAGCCAGTGCCGAGACTTAACTCTATTTAACTCAGGTTGACTCAGTGTTGGATCTTGTGTGCCATAGTTCAAACTGGATCCGTTGGGCTCATCAACGGCCTTTGGGAATAGAGGCCAACCTCCTTAGCCTAGGGAATCCTGTGTATCTGCCGAACCGTTCGGACTCTCTTATCTAAGGACGGAGTGTACTGTAAAGGATCTGTAGGGGCTTGTTCATGTGCGTGAGCTTAACTCACTTAGCTTCGTGCTCGAAGCTTTAGTTACGGTTGTTAGCACAAGTACGGGCTCAAGGTATCGCCTGTATTTAGGGAAGATAGCCCTATTGTAGTATTGGTTCTAGTGTTTTGGTGCTTTATCTTGTGTTCTGCCCTGTTTTTTGTTTAATAAACTGATCCATCCCCTGCGAGTGTTCACCCTCATTGACGTCAGTCCCAGCAGATCATGACAGTTCCCTTAACTAGTTCCCCCTGGTAATTCAACACCTATGAATTAAAATATTAGGGGTGCATTGCTAAACTACTTAGGGATAGCTTAATAAATTCTCTAAGAGTGTAAACCCTCTCACCCACATTATACTGAATGAACAAATCACCAACAATAAATACATTTTTGTTAGTCAAATTCAATCTTTTACACTCTTCACATAGGTTTAGAACAGCACAAAACAAAGAAAAAGTTTTGTTTTGAATAGAAATAATTTGATCTCCTTACACAGTCACACACACTCAATCTGACTTTCACACAATTCTTTCCAATACTGAATATTTTTTCTTTTCAGCTTATGATATTGTTTTCAATGGCATTTTCAGGGCAGACAAGCTAATGTTCTGTAAAATGAACCCAACTGAGTTGTTTTAAAACAGCACTACACTCAATGGTGAGAATTATTAAGTGCTTTGGTCCGATTTCAGATGAGTGCTAGATGATTTTATATGGTTACCCCTCCACAACACTTTCTAACGTTGTTCCAGGTCAGGGTGATGTTTTCTTTTAAAAACAAAGAGTTCAAAAAAATATAAACCAATTAAATTTCACACATAAATATCATATATATATATATATATTTAGCAAACAAAATGTCTGCATTGGTCTCATTTGAAACACACTGCATATCAGTATTCTTTCTATTATGTTCACCACTCTTTTTATGTTAATTAATAAATATAGTTGTTATAGTTGTTAAGATTTTTTTTTTGTAATTTATATTTTAACGTAGAAATTGTGCCTGTTGTAAAACAGGATACAAAACCAAAAATAGTTCCAAAATACAAACAGTTTAATCCGATTTTCTTAATTTAAAATTGTGATATCCTTAAAGGCAACATAATATATTTATTTAGCTTGGCATTTATTATACCCATAATGAGTCAGTGCACTTACCAGAGTCAATGAAACCACAGGTTTTCAGCTGCTTGATCTTTTATAGTAATATATACAGTACCTTTTTAAAAGGCAATCTTTAAAAGAGGTACAGAAGCATTATGACCAGAACATGCCGATTCCAAGACAGCTTCTTCACCCAGGCCATCAGATTGCTGAACAGACAGTATGTGTATCAGTCCAAAGCCCATCTCACACATATCTCACCTCAATCGGCACCACTTTGGATGTTATTTTGAACAAACTACACACACGTTCACCCACAAAAACACACTCACCTTTGTCAAACCAAAATGTCTAAACATAGAAAAAAAACATGTGAAAATGTGAAAGTGAAAAATAAACAGTACTCTAAACATTACAACTAAACAAGACACGATTCATTAAAATAATGAAAGCCTTCATTTAAAAAGAAAAGTAGAAAGAAAGTACCAATGTATGCAACAGTAAACTGTGTCATCTCTGATTACAAATAAAAGTTCAACTTAATCCATATCTTCATATCTCATGTACAGTGGAGTTTTTAACATCAGTTCATCATCATCTTGCTAGGTCACATTAGACAATAGACTTACACATTAGACTGCAGTTGTTCTACATATGTGATATCATTGTTGAGCAACAGAAGCAGAGAATTGTAGGTCAGTCCTGATATCAGAGGTCAATCCAAGTTGTTGTCAACAAGCCAATACAAGCTACCACCTGATAAAACACAAAGTACACAAAGTCAGACACAATAATGCTTTGTGCACTATATTTTCCTAAATCATTGTAAAGGAGAATCTCCTGTTTGAAGCAATTCATATTTTTTTATTAGTTTCCTATAAGCAAGTGTTTCTGTAACTTCCATTCAATAAAGTTTTGATTATATAGCAATTTTCACAGTGGGTGTTGTCACAAAGAAACTTTGCAAAGATTTGAGTCTGAGCTTCTTTTGAGCGAGCCAAAAGTGGAAGAAAAAAAAAACCTTGGTGGGAAGCAAGACTCAAAAGGGGACGCCATCCTCTTCTGGTCGACACTTGGTGGCAATAAAGGAAATAAGTGAAAGTAAGTCTAGTTACATTAAATAAATTACATGTAAGATAAAATAATAGTCAGAGAAAGTAAAATAAAGGAGAATCATGAATAATGTGAGAACAAGGTATGAGTTATGGGATTGGAGTTAGTGCAGGCCACATGCACCCCAGGTTTCAGTATTATTGTAGAAGAAGAAGGGATGAAAGTGGCGTAGCATTCATGCAGTCACACACACTATGACTGCTCACTTACAGTAACAGCTCTTTAAATGGCTTTATCGGCCAGGATTTACTTTTCATTGTGATCTAAAGTTGTGGTGGGACATTTACAAACATTCAACAGGAACGAATGAAGTTGAATAAAAAAGTGTTGCACCAATTAAAATTTTCAAAATCATGCATACATCAGATCTAAAATGTGGATAACATCTCTTAACAAGTTGTACCTTGACCAGATGCTTTTGATAAATATCAACAAGGTTCTCGTAGAATTCTGGTTGGAAATTTGACTCTCAGAGGTTGCAAGTAGAGGTGAGACTTAAGACTTTTTACTTCTACTCCCTACATTTCACAAGAAAAAACTGTACTTTTGGGCAGCTAATATGATGAACCACACCGGCTGATAACCTCTACCTAACACACTTTAAGCATCCTCAGCCCCCAGCCCTTAAATTAATTCTTTTGGCACCATATGTTTAAGTCTTATGAGAGTAAGTCTTATGAGAAAGCACCTAACACATTTGGCTGTATGATGACGTGTTTTCTTATTCTTCTACCGTTATGTAGCCCAGATTATTGGCCAAATATGTATATATATATATATATATATATATATATATATATATATATATATATATATATATATATATAGCTCTGGATAAGAGCATCTGCTGAATGCCTTAAAATGTAAATGTAAATATCCATTGAATATGTAAGGACTAAAAAAAGAGGTAATGCTCTACCTTTTCCTGTCCACTATAACCACTCACATGCATGCAAGTTTTGCATATTTTCATTATGAAAGGTTTAAAAAAGTGTGCAAAGGAAAAAAAAACGGTATTACACATAAGCTGAGAAATATTTTTTATATACACTATGTGGACAAAAGTGTTGGGACACCTGCTCATTCACTGTTTCTTCTGAAATCAAGTTTATTAAAAATCCTGATCCTGCTTCTGTTGGAGTTACTGTCTCTACTGTCCAGAGAAGAAGACTTTCTACTAGATTTTGAAGGAGCACTGCTGTGAGGATTTAATTGATTGAATTCAGACAAGTGAGGTCAGTATGTTGGATGATCACCACCCCACCTTATCTCCAATTTCTCAACCCATCCCAAAAGTATCGTCTGGAGCTTCCTCCATCATTCCAGAAAACACAGTTCTTTCACTGCTCCACAGCCCAAATGCTGGGGGGCTTTATACCCTTGTAGCTCACGCGTGGCAGTGCGTCTCTACTGGAACTAGACAAGCCGTGTGTGTTTGCTTTTCTACAAACATTTGGATATATAGTTTTTTTTCCAGCACTTAAATGACCATTTGCTATTAGCTATGTCTGATTTTTATTGTTGTATTTTGTGTTATTATGTGGTGTTGAGGAGGCGACCAAATGTGCATGTGCCCTGGGGCCTCATTTACAGGCGACACCTGGCTTTCCATTTGTAATCTTATGCTCAAATATGTTTGTAAGTGCCAAAAAACAGAGGTGTTGAGCAAATGGCGGGAAATATATTCAACTGTAAGGACACGTTATACTGATGTCAGTATCCTTGGAGCTGATTCAGATTTTTCAGGGCTTTACAACCTTATCAGTTCTCTTTTTCATACTCTTTGTATTTTTGTCTTAGCCCAGAGGGCATCGGGATAACAAATATCAGTAGAAGCAGGGTTTCTCATAATAGACAGGCTACACTACATTTTACATTTACAGTATTTATATTAGTGCTGTCAGCATTATTAATCTGATAACTTTATTGTTTATTAAATTACATTAATTATTTTAAATGCAAATTAATCATTTTATTTTTCTGTTGTACTCTTTACCCACCAATTTTTCATGAGCAGCGTAATCACCACAACTCCAGTTATTCCAACCATACACCAGTCTGCAAAGCAAGGTTATGTTATTGTTTGACTGTATAGATAAAATATAATGTTACAACTAGTTCACATGTACTGACACTTACACGAAATGTTCTGATCCACAGAGTTTAGCAGTTTGCTTTGTCTCAGGGTTGGTTTAGGGTTTTGTCTGGACTCTTTCTCTGTAAGACACACACGTGCACACACACACACTGAACCTTCATTTTAAACTCACAACTAGAAAAGGCTAAATAATGCTGCTTTATCCAATTTAATGATTATTCAAAAAATAATTTTATGAAGTATAATGTAAGAACATATGCTCACTGTAGGAATAAAACCTCACATTACCAAAATTATAAAAATTGACAAACATTTAATTTTGGACAGTGAGGATATGTGAAGTAGGGATGAAATATGAAAATAGGCTGTCTGACCTTTCACTGACAGACACACTACTTGATGTGGCTTCCAGGTTTTGCCATTGGTGGTTTCTAGTCGATAACACTTTTCATCATCTTTATTGATGTCGTGCAGGGTCAGGGAGCAGGACTCTTTTGGAACAAACACTCGACCCTTGTATGGTGACATCACCTCCTCGTTCCCATTTTCATTTCGCTCAAATATTACCCCTTTGCGCTCACTCCACTTAAAGTGTGTCAGATCATGTCTGGAATACTGCAAGGTGCAAGGAAGTTCTGCATCGTCTCCCACAAACGCAACAATGGTCTGAGATTCGCCCGAAAAAAAAACCTGCAGAGAAGTTAGAATTAAAAAGGCCAACATCTACATCGTCTCATCACACACTTTAGCCTGCAACACTGACACTGAGTACAGTTACAAACATGTACATACCAATGTGTACAAAAGACAACAGCACAAGAAGACAGGATATCCTGTTCAGACATTACAGAGGAAAAGAGAAAAATAGTCATTAAATGATTAACAATAATGCTAATCAACTAAATATTAAAGCATAAAAGGGTACCCACACCATCTAACGTGTGTTACATAAAGGTTTCGTCTTAATACCAGAAATGTGATGAAAATAATAACATATTGTACAATATTAATATCATCCTGCTGAAAAACAATACAAAGGTTCATTAAGTAAAACTACAATGTAAAACTACACTAAGTAATAGACCGTAATGAGATTTGGCTTAATTGTTTGCATTTGATATTTCCCTTCAGATTCCAGGAGTATTCCAGTAGTTTAAATTATGTTTCTTCTAATGGTTTCCATTTTTTTATCAGCTTTTAGTGCTTCCTACTGGTTTATAATGGTGTCTGTTTACAACAGTTCCCATTAGACAGATTTTCATTTTGAATTTACTTAAAATAAAAATGTCTATGTCGATTTGTAATGGTTCACCAATGATGGAATGTTGTTAATAAATATTAATCATTCTTAAATCAAAGATTGGTGTGGTGCAACAATAAGAGTCCTTTGGCAAGACTCCTAACACTACACTGGCCCACCTCTGGATAAGAGCGTCAACTAAATGTAATTTAGGAAACTATGGCATAGCACATATATTTAACTGTTGATTACAAATAAAACATATTTTGATTAACAATGTCTTTAAAATACATTAATCTACAACAAATGCTACATTTATTTAACTTTAATTGAATAATAATTAAACAAGCTGCAATTTATTATATGACAAAAGCTAAATTACTGCATTAAAATATATTTGTTCTATTCATTAAGACTTGTTTGGCAATCAATTGTGGAAGTTATTCTTCATTTGAATTGAAATGTATACTTTCATTTTATACATTCTATCATTGTTTACTCTTATAGGCTATTTTAAAGTAATACTACACAGACTAGTTTCTTTGAAAAAGCAACACAAGTAAAGGTTAAAGTAAACATATTAACTCATTGGCATCTTTTAACAGAGTAAGGAATCATTTATATAAACTCCTTTAAATCCAGTATCCCTGATAGTAAGAGGATGTCAACTAATGACCAACTAATGGCAAAGCTGGCGGTCCACTGCATTTCACTCTGAGTGCACTCAAGTGCGCACCGCCTGAGCAGGTGAGGTGGGTCTCGGTTCGTTCTAAACGGTATCTGGTTCTGGTTTGAAGTATGAACACAATACAAACCAAAGCATCTAAATAAACCAAGTATCAACCGCAGATACATCAACGCCATGCTGTCCACATATGCCCGCTTCACTGCGAGGGACTCTCCGCGGAGACCTGCCCACGCTCCTTCTGCCTGGCGCTTTCGTTTAGCGGGGCTGTGTCTCAAACCACACACTACCACACTACCACACTACCACACAGTGTTTCACCACTAGCCCCCATCAGAACGGTATTCATCAGTAAAGTGAAGGCGTGTGTGAGTTGGGGCGCATCGCAAGTTTTCCAGCTTTAGCAAACGGCCATGAGCAACTTTAGTAACGAGCAACGAGTTTAATACTAAAACCAATATCATCTGATTTTATAAGATCCAGCAGTTAATTTGAGAGAAGCCGCCCGTTCACTTCCATTCATTGCAGGTGTATCCAAACCAATAATAAAGGCATCCGAGCCACTTCATGGGTTTTGGGGATCAGTTATTGCCTGGATTACGCCGGACCCGCGACCCGATTGCAAAAGCTGTCAGTATGAACGCAAAGTAAACCAGGACTAAAATGTAATAATGTGTCATTTCCTGCTTGGAGCGGACCAAGAGAACCAAACTACAAGTACAAACACACCCTAGGAACAGTCTAAAGTACAATCCTAATACCTAACACACAATAGTCTAAAGTTCTAACACATAAAGTTAGAAATGTGTGGTCATACAATGCTCACATTTTAGATTTAAGCCTTTTAATCTCGACGAGCTCCATCCACAGATCTCAATATCCAATACATTTACTTTCAGTTTACTTTCAGGGCCTGATTCTAAATCACTGTAGCTCCCTTCCTCCCTACTTCGTTCACCTTCTCCACCTGACTGCATGTAACTGTACTGAGAGAACAATATATTTACTGGTGATTTTTTTGTTACACTGGAACTTTCTATTTAATAACATAAGAATAATAAAAGAAACCATTCTAATATAAATTATGAATTATTGTCCTCCAATGGCATTCTCCTTATACTATATGACAGCAGCAAATGTCAGCCACACAATCCATTTTATTTATGACTTGCTTCATCAACAGCTCTTTTAAATCAATACACACTAAAAGGAAAAACAACACAACAATAAACAAATGACCTTTTGAGCTTTGGCTTTGTAGGACAACATCAATGTGTTTAATCTGATGTTCTGCTACAGAAAGCCAGTGAAAAAAGCGCAGTGGAGGAGTTACATGGCTAAACTTAGGAACATTGAAGTTCTGGGACAGCGGAAGGTCTGATCTACAGAGCCCCCAAAATGAAGTGGCATTTTGTTTTGTTTTTTTTTTTTTTTTTTTTTTTTTTTGTAATGGCTAAAAAACTCCTGCTTGTGAAATGACTTTTTAATAAGTATATTTAGATCATTAATTTAAGAATGAAAGAATCAGATAACCTGGAGTTTGAAACACTGTCCTTCTAAAAGGTCATACTCTCTAAATGGTCAATCTTGTACAAATATGTTGTGAAGGGTAGAATTCTGATAAGCCCATATCCAGAACCGGGTCACTGCACTGCACTACAGCACTAGTAATGACGGGGGAAACAGACAGGTGAACAAAAATAATATTGTTGGCACATTGTGGAATGAAGCCTTAGATAGGAAGGCAGTATGTTATTATTACCTGTACATTCAAATGTGTTTCCTATTGTAATCCCTGTTTTTTGAATGAGCAACAAATGAATATAGGATATACACCAATCAGCCTTTAAACTATCTGCCAAATATTGTGCAGGTCCCCTCGTGCCAAAGTGTCAGAGTGTCTCAGATTCTTACGCTTGTCCATTTTTCCTGCTTCAACCCCTTCAAAAACTGATTGTTTACTTGCTGCCTAATATATCCACCCCATGACGTGATGATTTAATACACATACAAATAACAACAAATACGAGAACTGGGTTGGCCCACCTATTCACATGTTTCTCTGGTATCCACATGTTTCATAAATGGTAATGTTATGATAATGGTTATTCAGTGTATGATCTTTGTCTGGGTTCATTTAGCGTTTGCCACAGTTCATGTTGTGTTGTGCAAAACAATTAAGTTCAGGGGTTTAGATCTCTAAAGTCTCTAAAATCCTCTGGCAGGACATAATCTTCTCACAGCAGCTCTTTTCTATGAGTGGTAGAGCATTTAGTGCTGTGGCTTCTCTTAATGTAGTCATTTTTTAAAATAATTGTTTGTAAAGCTGCCTCTTGTATGAGAAAGCAGCTATATAAGAGGAATGGATGAATAGATGTTTTTTATGCAGATGTTAAGATTGCTGTTCTCTGAATCATTGTACTTGATGGACATCAAAGCACCCTGAGAATGTTTATAAAGGTTGCAGATAAAGTGCATCCTGTGTCTTTCTGCTTTCTGGTTCTGCACCTAGACTCAAACCACATCCTGCTCAGTCTGAGACAGACAACAGCTATGTGTGACGTACATATGTGACGTACGTATGACTTTCATATAAAATGGCCTTGTTTTTTTAAATGAATAAAGGAAATCTAATCTTAGTGTTATCATAAACAATAACATTTCATTTAAATAAATAATTAAATCTGGGTCTAGTACTCAATTCTGAAATTCAGGCTGTAGATAATAGAAGATTATAAGAACAAGATAAAAGAAACATCAACAAAAACATCCCCAAAGTTCTCCTCATGGATCAGATGTCAGATGAGCTGTTGCTGCTGCTGTTGAGGATGGAGTTGAACACATCCTCCACGCTGTGCTGGCTGGACTGGGGGGCGTCCAGGAGAAACCTGGAGGAACCAAGCTCTGTTTTTCAGATTAGCTCACCGACAAGATCTCACTACTTTCTTCAGAAGGAAAAACTCTTGTTCCTTTTTACTGGATTCATGTTTATTTGCATCTGTTCTGATGAGATCTGGAGTTTCAACAGTATAAAGTCCTATTGCTGAGAGACGTGGTTTATTGGATTTATAGGAGTAATAGGATTAGAGGCCTAAAATGTTTTTGTACATAACTGTATGTATACACACTAGTATTATATTATGAAATCATGAAGAAAATAATCTTTTAACACAATATTCTAATTTTGTCACTGCATTAGTATATGTGAAATACTCAAATGAAAAATATTTCATTGCCCATTTCAGTGTTATAGCCTTCCACCTGCCAGGTGGCAGCATTGTCTGCCTCTCCGAGGTGCAGGTATTTAGCAGCTCAGCATAGAGTAGAGGCTGGAAGTCTTACAAGGAAGACTCGAAAATGTGAGTATTTTATCATCAGCTTATTTAGCGTGTAAAGACACTGTACACTTTTTGGTGCTTTTTTAGTTTTTTGATGCAATTAGTCGACATAGAAACATGCAGTGCAGACTGCAGTCATGTAAACTGTCCCTGAACCCTAGCAAATTCCAAACAAATCATCTCACACAAACAGCAGTGTTTTGCCAGAGCCTTATATCTTATTGTCAGGAGGACACTAATTATTTAGGAAGAAACACACAAGTACACACACAATAAAACCACAACTTTGTTACAGTGTAAGCACTAAAAGTCTTACCGGACAGAAACAAAACTGAAAGTGGATACAGGAACACAGAAACACACACAGGACAAATGTGTCTATAATAATATACACACGTGGACAGAATTGTTGGTACCCCTCGGTTAATGAAAGAAAAACCCACAATGGTCACAGAAATAACTTGAATCTGAAAAAAGTAATAATAAATAGAAATTCTATGAAAATGAACAAATGAAAATCTAATATTGATTTTGAACCATGCTTCAACAGAATTATTTTTTAAAAAATAAACTCATCAAATAGGCCTGGACAAAAAAATATGGTGCCCTTAACTTAATATTTTTTTGCACAACCTTTTAAGGCAGTTGCTGCAATCAAACAATTCCTGTAACTGTCAGTGAGATTTCTGCACCTCTCAGCAGGTATTTTGACTTGCTTTCTGACACTGGGCAACACATTTCTCTCTAGAATTATTTGATAGTCTTGAGATTTCATTGTAACCTGCACAGATTCAAGACACCCTGTGCCAAAAGCAGCAAAGCAGCCCCAGAACATAACAGAGCCTCCTCCAAGTTTGACAGTAAGGACATTGTTCTTTTCTTGATATGCTTCATTTTTCTGTCTGTGAACATAGAGCTGATGTGCCTTGGCAAATAAGTTCCATCTGTCCATAAGACATTCTCCCAGAAGCTTTGGGGCTTGTTAACATGTGTTTGGCAAATTTCAGTCTGGCTTTTTTATGATTTGTTTTCAACAATGGTGTCCTCCTTGGTCGTCTCCCATGAAGTCCACTTTGGCTCAAATTATTTTCAGGGGTTTTAATGAGTTTATTTTATAAATAGTTCTGTTGAAGCATGGTTCAAAATCAAAATGTAAGATTTTCATTTGATTTTCATAGAATTTTTATTTACTATTACTTTTGTCAGATTTAATTTATTTCTGTGACCATTGTGGGTTTTTCTTTCATTAACCGAGGGGTACCAACAATTTTGTCCACGTGTGTATTCATTGTAAAACCTGGACATTTTGACCAAGTAAAAAAACTTAAAACATTTGCATAACATGGTATGTTGTTAACAGAGCCGTTTAGCATAAAACATAACAACAATACTACTACTATTACTACTACTACTACTACTAATAATAATAATAATAATATACATTATTACAAAATATTATTCTTTTACATTATTTACTAGTATAGCTGGTAGTTACAGTTGGGAGCAGGCAGCATTTCAGCCACCTGATCCAAACCACAACATCCACCATTGACATCTACCATAAACCAGTGACCGCATGTGACCCACTTTTGAGCCATCAGTCTATGCAGGCCCAGGTTCAGGTCATATTATTGTTGCTACCAGTTTTTAATTGATGTTACAGTGTTAAGTAACATTTGCATTTAATGATGGTAACATTATCATAATTGCTTCTAATGCTTCACAGCATTCTCTGCCACCCCCCCCCCTTAAAAAGTGAATTAAATGAGAAGCACAAACCCCATCAAGACAGCTAATCAGTTTTATAGTTTTGACAGGCTTTATGATAAGTAGTGTTAGTATTATTATTAGTGGCATTATTATTTTTATTATTGTTTTATCTGTAGTGTAGATTGTGGAGGTCCAAATAACACAGTACTGTCCTTAACACAGTACTGTCCTTAACACAGTACTGTACACAGTACCAATAACTTGTACTGTCTTTCCCTCTAAGTGAGAGTCACAGAAGACAAATGTACATGCAAATGGATTGTAAGGAAGTCCAGCAGAATTTTCTCTCAATGCACAATGAACACACTTCCTGGTTCCTTTAACTTCCTGTGTGGCAGCAACACAACCTGTATGCTAACTAGACTAAAGGTAAATACCAAAATATAGACTGAATAGAAATATAGACTGAGACCGTATACATGCATGTATGTTCTTATTTATTTATAGCCAATTATTAAAATACATATTACTCCACAAAATCCCACATCTGAACACAGCTTAAAATGAAAGTTTTAAGTTATGTCAAAGAAACATTTTTACAAAGTGGTTGGTATTTGAGGAAAAACTTCAGAGCACGCTTTTCAAGGATTTAATCATCTGTATAGTTCCCTTTTCACATGTCAGTTTGGTGTTAGATTAACCTTTACTTTTCTTACCCCTAAGGCCTTCAAGGACAAGTGCTTTGCTGCTCATTGTCTTGTTTGCTCATACTGGTGAGGTTGTTTTTTACCCAATAGAATAAAACAATAAAACAAAAATAAAATACATTATCAGACCCCTTTACTTGTTGCACACTTTATTGTGTTGTGAATTTAATTCTGAACATATAGGGTTGGTTTTAGAGGCAGGGATACCATTCAAAATGTTGTGTTGTCCATCACTGACCCACATAGATTCTGGTGTTATCCATTAGTCTGCACTAATACCCATAACACTCATAACAAGAAAAGTTTTACATAGTTTTGAAATGTATCTTTTATTCACAAGTAATAGAATGCATTGCTGTGGCACACCAAACTGTGAAACATGCTTACAAAGTTGAGTTCCACCTGGTTTTAGTTAATTAGACAAAATTTGGAAAGTGTCCTCTAGGGCCACAGTGCCCTCAATCATTTTGAAGTAGAATATGCTTGGCTTAACGTTCCTAGAATTACCCATCTGGCTAAACTGGGCAAGGGGGCAAGAAATGTGATTTGAAATGGGCTGTGCTGCAAGCTACCCCTCAACATCACAGAGCTGAAAGATTTCTGCATAGAGGAGTGGGGAAAAATGTTCTCCCTGTTGATGTGAGAAAGGGTAGACAGTTGTAGCAAATGTGTAATTGAGAATTTCTTTTTTTTGTTAAAAAATGTTTGCAAAGGAGATGCAATTACACCATCAATACCTATACCATACAGACTATCTAATATAGATATAGTTGAAAGCAGAAGTTTGCATACATTGTATAAAAAGATTTTTTTCTATGAGGTCACAAATTTACATACATTTCCTTAGGATTTGGTAGCATTAGCGTTAAACTGTATGACTTTGGTCAAGTGTTTCCATAAACATCTCACGATATTTTGCTGGAATGCTGGCCCATTCCTCTTTTGACAAAATTGGTGTGACTGAGTCAGGTTTGTAGGCCACCTTGCGCACACACGCCTTTTCTTTTAATTTAAAATTTTCTATGGGATTGAGATCAGGGCTTTGTGATAGCCATTCTAAAACATTGACTTAGTTGTATTTAAGCTACTTTTGACTTGTGGCAGCATGCTTAGGGTATTGAGATGTTGCTTCAATATTTCAATATAAACTATTTTGTGAATAGCCCCAGTACCTAATATATCCCCACAATATGATGCTGCCACCCCCATGTCCTTCACAGTTGGGGTGGTGTTCCTAGGCTTGCAAGCAATGCAATAACAATAGTCATTATAGCCAAACAGTTCAATTTTAGTTTAATCAGACCACAGGACATGTATACAAAAATTAATGTATTTGCTACCATATGCATTTGCAAACTTTAATCTGTCTTTTTTATGTTGCTTTTGAAGTAATGTATCTTTCCTTGCTGGCCTTTCAGTCCATATATAATTGTTTTAACTGTTTGAATTGTTTTGGAAATTGTACCTGAGGATTCACCAGACTTATGGAGGTCTACAATTGTGTTTTGAGTTGTGCCTTAAAAATCCAAAAACATCCACAGGTGTTCCTCCAAATAACTCTAACTATAACTCTTAACCTATCAGAAGTTTTCAAAGCCATGACACCATTATTTGTTCTTATCTCTAAAAAATCTCATGATTCTGGCATCTAGCAAATGTAAATACCTTTGGTAATCCTAACTGATTAAAACCTGAAAGGTTTAGTCTGATTTAAAATCAGAAAGTGAGAAAATGAAAGGTTATGTGTCTTTACATAAAGTGTATGTAAACTTCTGGTTTGTCCTGTACACATTTTACCTAATACAAAGTCAGGAATGTAATTGGGATGTCTTTGACTGTATATGTAAGAAAGAAACATCGTTTAGACTAAATAATCTTGTAAAATTTGATTTGATTAATATCTTTTCAAAGTGATGAACACTCACAGAGATGGCAAGTTTATTGAACCCAACAGACTATTAAACAAGGTGCTATGAAAAAGAAAAGTGCAGCAACTATGGGCCAGAATGAGGAACAAAACAGAACGTGACAAACAAGATGGCAAAAACAACAAACCTGGGACTGGGAGGAGCAGAGAGCAACAGGTGATGAGCGGGATATAAGTAGAAGGTAAACTAAGGAGGGGGACAACGGAACTCCACAAGCCTAGCTTGGGATACAGGGGAACTAGAAACTAGATCCAGGGCCACACTCTGTGAACACACAGGGGTAGCTGGAGACCAGCTGCCTGACTAGATAACGAGGCAAGACAAACCTGAGTGTGTTGTGACTGCCTTGAGCTGGGGTCACCTAGGAGCATGAGCAGGAAGCAAATGTAACACACTTGCCTCGAATCAAAAAATTATATATCTCGACTAAGAACAGATCACTTGCCAACCTGAACACATGTACACATGTATTGTTAATATTCAGTAATGGTGGTAGAAAATAATAATTGGCCACAGGCAAGAAGACCATGCACTCATCTGATCTCAAAATCATTGCCCAGAGACTGATAAAAGCTTGACTGACGATAATGCTGATAATAAGACAGGGTCTGGGGAGCTAAGGGCCAGAGTCCTGCACTGTGTTATGATTTCCCTGCTCTAACAGGGAAGCAGGTCTGCTTGATCAGGAAAACCACAAAACTGCAGAGTTCCCCACCCGAGTAATGAGACAAATCTCACACCCTTAATTTGCAGCCTCATAACTGGAGCGAAATACAACCATGCTACTGTTTACTTTATATTCCTGGATTTTAGGTTCTGTGAAGAAATGTGTGGAACTAATGTAAGGAAGAGGAATCAATGCCAAACCGGATTATAAAATAAGATTTCCTTTACAGAATAAAAAAAGCTTAAATAACTTTTTAATTATTATCCTTTTACTACACCCACTAATTAACAGAAAACATCCAATAAAAGCACAGTGTCAATCTATGTCACGCAGCAAGAAAAACGTCTCAAAGAAAAATGTCTCAAGAGAATGACACAAGTTAACTGAGTTAAGCAAACTGGAGTTGTTATGAAGCAGATTTACAGGAATCAGTAAGATGAGAAGACATCAATAAAACATAAAAACCTAAACCCCCCTCATGGGCAGCGGCCTCCAGTTCACTAATATTCTTGTGTTTGCTGCTGCAACCACCTTCTTCAAGGATTTTCTGTGGGGTTTAAGTCAGGCAACTGTAACAACCACTTCAGAATCTTTCAGGACTTATTCTGACCTTAGTGGACCTTGAGATATGCTTGGGATCACTGTCTTTTAGAAGGTCCAATAATGCCCAAGCTTCAGCTTCCTCACAGAAGGCACGTTTTTTTCCTGATACTTAATTGAGCTCCACCATCCACAAACGTGAGTGATCGCGCGCAAGCAGCGAGACGACAGCTCCAGCTTCTCAGTGTGCTACAATTCCCTGTGTCCGCGAACCCCTGGACCTGCAACCTTTTTCTAAGGGGAAACATTCATTACCAAAAGCTAAACTAAACAAATGAGTTTCAGCCTAGATTTAAAAATTAAGACTGTACCTGAGTCCTTAACATTGTCTAGAAGGTTTTTCCATAGTACATCCAGGTAGTGTAGCCAGTGTTCCTCCAACTCTGAACTTGTGACTCTGTTCAGATAGTTGAATAATTCTGAAACTGCAGTCGTCATTAAGAGTGGCATTTTGTGTTAGTTGTCTTGAGATATTTAAATTATTATGGTTTGATTGGTTTATTGCAAACACTTTGGGTATTGAATCATTTTGATTGCAACTACACATGCATCACAGTGTGCTAGTTCTCATGAAGAGTTTTCAGTATTCAGTTCAGTGGAAGGGAGGAACCTTTTCAAGGCTGCAGTGGTCAGGGTCTGCAACTACAGTAATGTTTCAGTTTCCACTGATCACACAGACTGGACATGTTCATACTTCTCCTTCTGATGTTTTATGAACACGCAGCAACATATTTTGCGAAAACTTAAACTTTGTTTCTTTACCGTGGTGCAAATTCTTTCAAGGCTAATCCACTATTTGCAACACATTTACAATAATTCTAGGTAATATTTTACTTAAATTATTACATTTTTGACCCCTTTCTTTTAGACACACCTGCACCAACTTTAGATTTGTCATCCTCCCAGACACTGGGTATTCAACTGAATGACAGTATCACTATGAGCTGCAACATCACTGGAAAGTACAAGGTGGCCTGGTATCGTCTGAACTCTAGACTAGAGGAACTAACCCTGCTGATATTAGCTGAGAAAACTCGAACCCGAAAAAGCCTTCCTTATTCCTACAATAAAGATGAACGTCGTTTGGTCCTGACGGCAGACAGTAAGATTACCATGGTCAGGCTGACAGTCAAGGAGGTAGGAATGGATGACCTGGGACTTTATTTCTGTGGGACTAAAGCTGAATGGTCTCAGCTGCACTTTGCAAGACCGATCAGACTGCAGCTGCGAGGTTTGTGGTATTTCTTTATTTGTAGTTTGCCATTATTTAACTGTGGCCTTACAAACAAAGACAACACTTTGTTTGTAAGGCCACAGTTAAATAATGGCAGTTGGCCAGGGAAAATAACTGTAATATATTTTAAAGATAATCAATAAACCAATAAACAGTTCATTTACTACTTTATATCTCAACAACTGAAAAGTATTACAAAGCTTATTGATCAACAGCAGCAAGTATTTAGAAACGCATTGCTAGTTAGTCCAAGTCTCACTACCAGGAAGTTAAATGTCTTCACTGGTCAAACACGTCATTTTCACCACATTAATAAATTGTTGTGTATGGTATTGGTGTATTTCATTAAGTTAAAGATTCAACAATAAATAAAGCCATCCACATTTAGGGATTCTTTATCAGATGATGAACTTAATAAAGATTATTCATGAATAGTTTAAAGAAAAATGGAAAGTTTTCAAGTCATTTCAGTAATGAGGTTGAGGTTGAGGTCTAGACAGAACTTCCTGTTGAAATGTTTTCATTTCCCTCATAGAGAATGAAAAATGCTGTTATATTTTTGTACAGCCCCTGATGTTTGAGCCAGTAGTTAACCACAAGTTTGATCGGGGCTTATTAACTTATTGATTATTAATTTCATATGCAGATGCACAAGACCAAAAGTCACCAAAAGAAAAAGTGGAGAATGCAGGTAAGACATGTCAAAAGCAAGGCTGTTCACTTTGACTGAGCTTTACTCCTATGTAACAGATGAGAATAAAGGGATTTTTTATTATTTTTATTTCACACCAAATCCTTACCTAATTTTAACTGTTATTTTATTGAGCATTATTTGATGTATTAGAGCCTTTAATCTTGGAAATGAATTTGACAGATGTACATGAATTAGACAGATGTACATGAATGGATATATTCTTATTGTATGCAGTTGCAAATTCACCAAAGAAGTGAAAAATTCCGATAAGGCATGTCAAAAGCAGGGCTGTTCACGTCAACTGATGTTTAGTCCTATGTAACAGATGAGAATAAAGAGACTAATTGATTATTATTTTCATTTCACTTAAAATACTTCATAAATTTTCATTGTTATTTTAGCAAGTATTATTTGATGTATTTATTTTATGTATATGAAGAGGATCTTGGGATGCAAGAGGTGTCAAGTCAACTAACATTGAAACACCTCCTGCTAATGCACACATTGTCTTGAGTCCTGAACACAATGTCTTGTGTTATTGTTCAGTGAATAAATGGGAAAAACAACATGCTTATTTATGGCTTCAGTCACTTCATCACACCAACCTGTTCAACAGTTTCTCTCACTCTGTGTTTCTAGATGGTGTAAGTATGGTTGAAAGAGTGCTGATGTTGATTGGGGTTGGTGCCGTTGCTCTGGTCTTTCTCCTGGCTTCAATCACTGCTGGCAAGGTGATCCACCAACGAGCCTGGCAGTCTGGCTTGACAGCTGGAATAAAATCAGCCCAATGTCACTCTCTTAAAAAGTGAAGAACTGCTTCATGTGAGACACATCTCCTGCAGTATATTAAATGTTTTGGATTTCTTTGACAAAAGTACAAATTATAACTGGAGAGAAAAATCTTAAAGTTTAAGCTTTGTTTATATAATCAGTGATACATACTCAATAATAGATTGCTAATGATGATAACGATAATATAAAAGAAATTACACACCAAAATAAAAATGATATTTTTAAAGATTGTCTTTAAATGTTTGGTAAAAGCTAGATTACAAGAGTTTATTTTTGTTTGCAGTCAACAGGTTTTTCCTTTTCAGTGCTGATTTGAGATGTTGCAGATTAGCTACAGTGCTAATAAAGTCAACATATAATTGTACTGCTTTTATCTTCTGCCTGTAAGTTTTTTTGTCACCTTAATAAAACAGCACTGAAAGCTTGCTTAGATTTGTGTAATGTCTATTATAATAAGATTATGTTTATAATAATGCCATAACAGCCTAAAGTCACCATTGTTTTGCCTTGCCTTGCTTTGGAGTAGACATCTTTTAAAAATTTCCTGTATGCTAAAACAAACTAAACAATTGAATCTTAATGCTCACTTGTGAATCATGTTACACAGGTAAGAGAATGTGGATGTTGGGAGTCTTACCCAATAACTCTTATTCGTGTGGAGTGGTGTACTTACCTGGCAGGGGAATCGAACCCTAGTCTGTTATTGCCTACTATACAACACCAACCAAATCATCACAAGTTTTGTATTTTGAGCACACAGATACAGTAGTCAAATCATTTGTAACAAAATATCTGAGCTAGAAGTTTTTTTTATGGCCTGTACATGTAAGATGTTCCCCCGAAATTGTAGGAGTAGACCCAATTACAGTGTTCTACTGAATATTCATTCATTTTGAACATAAGCGCATAAAATGTTACATTAACAACTAAATAACTAAATAACTTCCAATCCTAAGATGGGCCTGGAGCACAACATGCTGGCTGGCCAGGGCCTCAAAAGATTAAGACTCAACATGACCCACTTTGCAGACATGGTGAGCACACACACACACACATTAGATACATATTACTTGTGGTTTCTATAGTGTAGTGGGTAAACGTACAACATCCCCTAACACAAACTAGGGTTCAGTTACCACATCACATCACACCATGCTAAACCAATAAGACTCTTAATTCTACATTATCCTGCCTATGTAACATGAACATCAGTTAAAGGCTGTGAATGTAAATGATTGAAAGGGCAGTTTATTGCCTGGGTAAATGCTTTTTCTCTATGATTATGATGATGAACCTCTTTTAGATTGTTCTTTAAAGAACCTTTATACTCTTAAACTTATTTGAACCACCCATGCTTCCTGCCCCCCCCCCCCCCCCCCACACACACACACACACACACACACACACACACCCCACTGTTATGACTTAGAAACAACTCAGACAGTTTGCACTGGCTTGCATGTAGGTAATGATGAGTGATACTTAGCGTGTAATAAAAGTAGTAAATGGCCTCACAAGCCTCCAACATTTCCCCTTCATCTGAGCCTCATAACCAAGCCATTTCTTTGGTTAAGTATTTTGTGGAAAGAGCTAAAAAATTATTAGACATTTACATTTAAGGCATTTGGCCGACAGAGTGACTTACAAAAGTGATAAACTTAGGAGGATTAAAGAAAAACTGTGCTGGTGTATTCTGGTTCAATTACAGGGGCCTGATGGTGGGTAAAGGAAGACCAGCCAGAAGGAAGTTGCAGTAGTCAGGTCTTTAAGTGACAAGAGACTTAACAAGCACCTGTGTTTTAGAAAGGAAGGGTAGAATTCTCCAGATGTTGAAAAGGAGAAATCTGCATGACTGAGCCAGATTTGCAACATGAGTTAATGATAACTGACCATCCATGACTACACAAAGGCTTCATATTTCTGAAGATGGAGTGACCAGTAAGTTTTCAAAGTGTGGGAAAGTCTGGGAAAACAAGTCAGACGCTTAAATACTTTAATAAAAGGAGCTAGAGAGAGTCTGAGGACCGATATGACACTCCAAGGTACAACCATCAAAGCGAGTAGGGCAGATAAGGAATAGACAAAACCATAACCGTAGACACAATTTAGGGTCAGAACCAGAAGGGCAAAAAAAACATTAAACAGGCAGGAGTCAGTACACGGACAGATAATCCATAACAACAAACGCTCAGCTGGCAACGATAAGATGGAGTTTGAGCATGTATATGTAAGGGATAGCTCTAGGGCAAGGCCTCCTCCTGCCACCAGGGGGAGGCCCCGAGTCACCCCAGCTAGTGATTGAGCCCAATTCCCTACACCTGGGCAGTAGGCTATATAGGCACACAGATCCAGTTGCCCCACTGCTGGATCTTTTGACTCTGGTGGTGTGTGTATCTGTGTGCCTGTGTAGATCTCGAGTGGAAGGCTGAGTGTGTGTCACTCCCCTTCATGTGTCTCTCCCGAGTCTGTCTCCCGGTGTCTGTGCAGTGTGTGTGTCTGTGTGTGTGTGTGTGTGTGTGTGTGTGTGCGCGTAGCACACATACACTAGTTTTACAAAGAAAGGCAGGAGTGTCTGCCTTCCCTGTAACTTTTCAGTTTTCTGGTTTCTTTTGGGAGATTTTCTTTTTGCCCTTAGTTGTATTTCCCTCTAGAGTTAAAGAGGTAGCCAGCTCTCCCCTGGCGTCCTTTGTTTGTTTATTAAACCCATCCTTTTTAAGTTTCATTTGTTGGCCGCTTTCATAACTGGCGCTTTGGTGAAGCGGCAGAGCGTCAGTCTCGCGACGCGGCGGCCGAGAGGCTTTATTTTTCATTTCCGTTTTACCTGCTCTAAGATTGAAAGACTCTGCACTTGGGCCAATTGGTCACGTGATCGTGGTAGCTCACTCAGTAGCGTGCTGGCCCGCCAACACGGCGGTCTGGGTTCAAACCCCGCTGTAAGTGAGCACCACATTACAGAAAGATCCAGCCAAGACATGGACCCAGCAGAGACGTTCGATCTAGAGCAGGTGAAAGTCGCTCTATCAAGTCAGGGGGGGACTGTGGGGAGGCATGAGCAGGCCCTGCAGCAGATCCTTTCTCAGCTGCAGGGTCTGACAAATCTAGTAGCCCAGCACACTCCTGAACCTCTCCAGGAGGAGGCTGCCCCTGCCCAAAAGGTAAAGGTAAGGGTGCACGTGTTTGTCACTGTACACTGTACAGCGAAATGTGTCCTCCGCATTTAACCCATCTGGTCCTGAACACACACTCACACACACACACACACACACACGTGTTAGGGGCAGTGAGTATACACACACAGGTGGGCAGCCAACTCCAGCGCCCGGGGAGCAGAGAGGGTAAAGGGCCTTGCTCAAGGGCCCAACAGTGGCAGCTTGCCGAGCCCGGGAATCGAACCCACAACCCTGTTATCGATATCCTGGCGCTGTAACCGCTGAGCCACCACTGCCCCTGCCCCAAGCAGCCGTGATTCTTTATGCTGAGCCCCCTCTACCAGCCCCAGAGCGCTATGCTGGTGAACCAGGAGGATGTAGAGGGTTCCTCCTTCAGTGTTCACTGGCTTTCGAGCTGCAACCATCCCACTTTTCGTCTAAGGTGGCATACATCATCTCTCTCCTCACCGGTAGGGCATTAGCCTGGGCCACCCCGGTGTGGGAGCACCAACCCTACGTATGTGCCTCCACGGCCCGGTTTGCGGCTGCGCTGTCGCAGGCTTCCGCTTTCGGGGTCCCGCCTCCTGCACCTGCGTCAGGGAAAAAGGTCAGTGGCTGAGTATGCCATTGAATTCCGCACGCTATCGACGGAGAGCGGATGGAATGCCAGCGCTCTCACCTCGGCTTTCCACCATGGTCTCGGTGAAGAGCTCAAGGATGAGCTGGCCTACCGTGACCCTCCCACCTCCCTCGATCGACTCATTGAGCTGGCCCAATGGGTTGATAACCATTTCGAGGAGAGGCGAAGGGCGTGAAGTGCCAAAGCCCCTCGAGCTTCTCATGGCCCACCGGCTGTCTCTGGCTCTTTTAGGGGGTTAGAGGAGCCTCCCGATGGTGGTGTCCAGCCCATGCAGTTGGGGCACACTCGCCTGCCACGGCAGGAGCGTGAAGCCCGCATGCGTGAGGGCAGGTGCCTCTACTGTGGGGTCTCTGGGCACCTCCGTTCTGCTTGCCCCGAGCTCTCTGGAAAAGCCAAACGTCCGTCAGGGGAGGGGAGACCACTGACTGACCTGACGCTGCTCCCTCTGGCCCAGGGGGTATTCCTCAATGCCACACTAGCGTCAGGGTTGTTTGAGGTCCACTTGCCTGCCTTCTTTGCTTCTTTAGCAAAGCTGGCCCTGCCGCTGGTCCCCTTTAAGGGAGCCTATGCCCATAGCAGCTATAGATGGCCGGTCACTGGAGCCCGGGGTGGTGTCCCACCAAACCCACCCTCTTACGCTGCGAGTCGGTCCTCACACCGAGCGGATAGTGTTTTTCATCATCAGTGCTCCCGACTTGCAGTTGGTTCTGGGTTTCCCCTGGCTCCAGCAGCATAACCCCCATGTGGACTGGCTATCTCGGTCTGTCTTGGCATGGGGGCCAGCTTGTCAGTCCTCCTGCCTCAAGGCCCCAGGGGCTACTGTGGCTACCGACACCGTTCCTGAAGGTTTTGACCCCTTGCAAGTGCCAAAAGAGTACTGGGACCTTCGGGAGGTGTTCAGCAAACTACAGGCCCAATTGCTGCACCCCCACAGACCTTTTGACATTGCCATCAACCTCCTCCCTGGCACTACCCCCCCCCTAGGTGTAGGCTGTTCTCGTTGTCGGCACCAGAACGCCAGGCAATGGAGAACTACGTCCAGGAGGCCCTGGCCCTGGGGTTCATTCGGCCGTCCACTTCCCCAGCTGGAGCCGGCTTCTTCTTTGTGGGGAAGAAGGATGGGGGTTTGAGACCCTGTATTGACTACAGGGGTCTCAACAAAATAACCACCAAGGAACGCTACCCATTGCCCCTCATGACCTCAGCCTTTGAGGCACTGCAGCAGGCCTCCATCTTCACAAAGCTGGACCTGCTCAGTGCCTACAACTTGGTTAGGGTCAAAGAGGGTGATGAGTGGAAGACAGCGTTTATCACTCCGTCTGGGCACTACGAGTACCTCGTCATGCCATTCGAATTGATGAACGCACCCGCCGTCTTCCAGCGCTACATCAACAAGGTCCTCAGGGAGGCATTGGACAGGTACGTGTTCGTATACTTAGATGATATCCTCATCTATAGTAGGTCTGTAGACGAACACATCACCCACGTCCGCCGGGTTCTCCAATTGCTCCTGGAGAACCACCTGTTTGTGAAATTAGAGAAATCCCATTTCCATGCGCAGACAATCTCCTTTCTGGGCTTTGTTGTGTCCCACAATACCCTGCGCATGGACCCGGCCAAAATCAAGGCCGTGGAAAACTGGCCACGTCCAACCTCTTTGCGCCTAGTCCAACGCTTCCTGGGGTTCGCCAATTTCTTCCGGAGGTTTGTGAGGAATTTTGGCTCCGTGGCAGCCCCTTTGACCGCCTTAACAAGAAAAACATCAGGGAGGTTCGTCTGGTCTACGGAAGCCCAGGAGGCGTTCGACACGCTAAGGCGCCTGTTGACCACGGCCCCAGTTCTCCAATTGCCTGACCCAGAACTCCCGTTCCTTGTAGAGGTGGATGCCTCTGAAGTAGGCGTGGGGGCTGTCCTCTCCCAGCGGTCTGGTCCTGGCCAGAAGCTGCACCCCTGTGCCTACTTCTCTCACCGCCTCACCCCTGCGGAACGGAACTATGATGTGGGTGACCGTGAACTGCTTGCAGTAAAGCTGGCGCTGGAGGAGTGGAGACACTGGCTTGAGGGAGCAAAACATCCCTTTCTGGTCTGGACGGACCACAAGAATTTGGCCTACATCCAGCAGGCCAAACGTCTTAATCCGCGCCAGGCCAGGTGGGGATTGTTCTTCACTCGGTTTGATTTCATACTGTCATTCCGACCGGACTCGAAGAACACCAAGCCCAATGCTCTCTCTCGCCAGTGGGATCCCCCTCCTCAATCAAACACACCCACGACTATAGTCCCCAAAACCCGGATCGTGGCGCCCGTCCGATCGGCTTTACGTACCCGGGCCTGTAAGGGAACGGGTGCTTCAGTGGGGCCATGCGTCCTCCCAGGCAGCACAGGACCAGAGCTTCTGCGGCGGCGGTTTTGGTGGCCCCGCATGGAACGAGACGTACGAGCTCATGTAGCCTCATGTTTGGTGTGCTCCCAATGTAAAGACCCCAGAACCAGGCCCACTGGTCTACTACTTCCGTTGGCCGTCCCCTCATGTCCTTGGTCCCACCTGTCCCTTGACTTTATCACTGGGTTGCCCCGGTCACATGGCAACACGGTGATTCTAGTCATTGTGGACCGGTTCTTCAAGGCTGGCTGCTTTGTGGCTCTCCCAAAGCTGCCAACCGCTAAGGAGACGGCCGAGCTGGTGCTCAACCAGGTGGTCCGGGTTCACGGACTCCCCTCCGACATTGTGTCAGACCGTGGGCCTCAATTTACCAGCCGGTTCTGGGGGGCCTTTTGTCGACTGTTGGGTGCAGAGGCCAGCCTCTCGTCTGGTATTCACCCCCAGTCTAATGGCCAGACAGAGAGGGTCAATCAAGACCTGGAGCGCACCCTCCGCTGTCTGGCCTCCTCCTCCCCGTCTACCTGGTCTGATCAACTCATTTGGGCGGAGTATGCACATAACACCCTCTGGCACTCATCCCTGGGAATGTCCCCCTTTGAGTGCCAGTATGGATATGCTCCGCCCATGTTCGTTCAGCAGAACTGCTAGTCAGGCGCTGCCGTAAGACCTGGCAGAAGGCCCGCAAGTCCCTTCTGTATGCGGCAGCTGCTCAGAAAGCTACGCTGACAGGAGGCAGTTGCCGGCTCCCACTTATCGCCCTGGGCAACGGGTTTGGCTTTCAGCCAAGGATCTGCCCTTACGTGGTGCCCCCCGCAAGCTGGCTCCTCGTTACATCGGGCCATTCAAGATCCTTCGGCGGGTCAATCCTGTTGCCTACCGCCTTGCCCTTCCCCCTTCGATGCGCGTTAACTCCACCTTCCACGTGTCCTGCCTCAAGCCGGGCCTTGTGTTCCGTGGGTTCCACCGATCCGCCGGGCCCGTGTACAGTTGGCGGTGCGCCAGCATACACTGTCAAGCGCCTTCTGGACGTCCGGCGGGTCCGAGGCGGGCTCCAGTACCTAGTGGACTGGGAGGGTTATGGCCCGGAGGAGCGGTCCTGGGTGCCCTCCCGCCACATTCTGGATCCTGGGCTTGTCCGGGCATTTCGTCGGGACCGTGCTGCTGGGTTGGGGACGTCGGGTGCCGCCCCTCCGGGGGGGGGGGGGTCCTGTAAGGGGTAGATCTAGGGCAAGGCCTCCTCCTGCCACCAGGGGGAGGCCCCGAGTCACCCCAGCTAGTGATTGAGCCCAATTCCCTACACCTGGGCAGTAGGCTATAGGCACACAGATCCAGTTGCCCCACTGCTGGATCTTTTGATTCTGGTGGTGTGTGTGTCTGTGTGCCTGTGTAGATCTCGAGGTGAAGGCTGAGTGTGTGTCACTCCCCTTCATGTGTCTCTCCCCAGTCTGTCTCCCGAGTCTCTCTCCCGGTGTCAGTGCAGTGTGTGTGTCTGTGCAGTGTGTGTGTGTCTGTGTGTGTGTGCGTGTAGCACTCATACACTCGTGTACCAGAGGAAGGCAGGAGTGTCTGTCTTCCCTGGTGTGTGTGCCCGTGTGTGTGTGTGTGTGTGTGTGTGTGTGTGCGCGTGTTTGCACACATACACTAGTTTTACAGAGGAAGGCAGGAGTGTCTGCCTTCCCTGTAACTTCTCAGTTTTCTGGTTTCTTTTGGGAGATCCTTTTGCCCTTAGTTGTATTTCCCTCTAGTGTTAAAGAGGTAGCCAGTTCTCCCCTGGCGTCCTTTGTTTGTTTATTAAACCCATCCCTTTTTAAGTTTCATTTATTGGCTGTTTTCAGTCTTGCGACGTGGCAGCCTGGGTTCGAGTCCGAGAGGCTTTGTTTTTCATTTCCGTTTTACCTGCTCTAAGATTAAAGACTCTGCACTTGGGCCTGTTGGTCACGTGATCGTGGTAGCTCACTCAGTAGCGTGCCGGCCCGCCAACACGGCGGCCTGGGTTCAAACCCCGCTGTAAGTGAGCGCCATGTTACAGTATATATGCAAACAGAATAACTGTGAACAGGTGCAGCAGATCAGTATTCCAGTGATTTTGAGCGGGGAAACAGTCTCTGATTGGTTGTGGTGGATGATGAGGTAGTGATGTCACAAGGTAAGGGATTCTGGGACTTGGAGTCCAGGCAATCAAGGGGTACAGAGGGAGACGTGACACACAGGAGACGTTTGTGGGGATGTTATAGATTTAGCGCCCTCAACCACAGACACAGGTGCTCTTCTTCTTTGGATGTGGTGATCTTTTTGTCGTTTTCGAAAGCTAGTTCTGGATTAGTTCTATGCCTCTGTACCTCCTGTTGCTGGCCAGCTGTGAGAATAGGCAATGGCCTGGGTGGGCGGAGTCGTTATAGGTACAAATTACATTTGTTTGTATGTTAGTGCCTTGAAGTTCTGTACTACTGCTACTTCTTACTATGTTTACTGTAAATTATAGAGAGAGAGTTGGGAACCTGAGAGTTGATCATAGCAAAGCACTTTTTTCTGAAATGTCTCTAATGTCTCAAATGTCTATGTTTGACCAGTTAATAATAAGATCTCATGGTGTAACCTTTTACAATGGCTTCGTTGTCTGCATCTGTAAGCATTTCCTGTAGGTAACTGCAGGAACATTTGTGCACACATGAAGCCGTGCTTGATCACATGTGTATAGTCCCTTTTTGTTTGTGTATGCAGGCCCAAACCACATCCTGCTTAATCGAAGACCTTTTGTTTTTTAGCTGATCATCACATCCTTTCTTTAGATCTACTTAGTGCACAGGAACCCATTAGCTAGTGAGTGAATATTTGTGAAACATGCAAAGGAAAGTCTGTTTAAATGCACTGTTGACATTCAGTAATAGTAGTAGGGGAAAAATCATTAAACAGCAGCCACCGAAGTACACTCTGAGTGGGGAAAAAAGCTCTGCAAAACAAAACCACAGATGTCAAAATGTGTCTCTTTGGTTCTCAAGAAAAAATGTTTCCTGGAAGGCAGGAACCTTTTACGTTCTGCAGGGTCTGCGATGACAGTAACGTTTTAGTTTGCTCTGAACACACACAATGGACATGTTTTTACTCTTCCTTCTCATGTTTTATGAACATGCAGCTTCTGCTGGTATGTCTATTTTACATTTTTTTCTGATTTTATTAACTTTGACTATGATGATTAGAGCTATCAACAAATACATTTAGCTCAGTATATATCTTATATCAATATCTTAATATCATATGAATCAAGCAATTCGATAACAAATAATACATTATCAATTAACACTGAATTGTTAAAAAGTAATTCTTTACATAAATTATTACATTATTGACCCCTTTCTTTTAGACACATCAAATTTAGATTTGGCATCCTCCCAGACAAAGACTGTTCGACTGTATGACAATATCACTATGAGCTGCAACATCACTGGAAAGTACGAGGTGGCCTGGTATCGTCTGAACTCTAGGCTAGGGGAACTAACCCTGCTGATATTAGCTGAGAAAACTCGAACCCAAAAAAGCCTTCCTTATTCCTACAACAAAGATGAACATCGTTTGGTCCTGACGGCAGACAGTAAGATTACCATGGCCAGTCTGACAGTCAAGGAGGTAGGAATGGATGACCTGGGACTTTATTTCTGTGGGACTAAAGCTGAATGGTCTCAGCTGCGCTTTGCAAGACCGATCAGACTGCAGCTGCGAGGTTTGTGGTATTTCTTTATTTTGGTAGTTTGGTAGTTTATGTAAATAAATAGTTTGCTACCCAGAACTTTGCAAGTGCTAAAGATAACCAATAAACCAATAAACTGTTAATTTGAGATGGTTTTTAATGGAAAACCATCTCAAAATATTTTAAATAAATGAATAAGCTCAATTAGCTCAACCTGTAGCATTTATAAGTCTCACTACCATATAGTTAAATGTCTTTTCTGGTCAAATACCACATTTTGACCACATCAGTTACTTGAATGATAATTTTAAAGATGTACATGGTATTGGTATATTTAAATAAGTTAAACCAACAATAAATAAAGCCATCCACACAGCGATTTACACATCAGCTGATGAACTTTCATCAGCTTTCATATTTTTTATTGATAGTTTAGAGAAAGATGAAAGGTTTTCATTTCAGTAATGAGGTTGATGTCTAGACTAAACTTCCTGTTGAAAGGTTTGCATTTACCTTGTAGAGAAGGACAAATTCTGTGTTGCATTTTGTTCAGCCCCTGGTGTTTAACCCAGTTGTTCACCACATGTTTGATTATTACATAGTAACTTATTAATTATAAATGATTAATTAATAATTTTATATTCAGGTGCACAAGACCAAAAGTCACAAAAGGAAGAAGCAGAAAATGCAGGTAAGACCTGTCAAAAGCAAGGCTGTTTACTTTGACACTTAATTAAATTAAAGCACCTGCTAATGCTCACATACTCCTGGCTTGTGTTATTGTTTAGTGAATACATGGAAAAAGTATTTAATGTACTGATTAAACTGAATAAATTATTATTATTTAAAGCTTTGACCCAGCAATGGTCCTGGGTATTTAAGGTTTAAGTGTGGTGGGGTGGGTGGGTTAGATATGGGATGGAACTGAACTCTGAAGGATGAGTAGATCTCCAAGAGCAGGGCTGGGAACCTCTGCCATACAAAGGCATTTTAGGACTCTAGTGGCTGTACCAGGAATAACAGGTATTGTAACAGGTAATTTTTTTTGTGGCTTCAGTCACTTCATCACACCAACCTGTTCAACAGTTTTTCTCACTCTGTGTTTCTAGATGGTGTAAGTATGGTTGAAAGAGCGCTGATGTTGATTGGGGTTGGTGCCGTTGCTCTGGTCTTTCTCCTGGCTTCAATAGTTGTTGGCAAGGTGATCCACCAACGAGCCTGGCGGTCTGGCTGGGCAGCCGGAATACAATCTGCCCAACGTCGCTCTTTTAAGAGATGAAAAACTGCACTGTGGTCTCACATTATTCAAGGGCAAATCAAAGATTTGGGGATCTGATGAGAATCTGTATGAGAATATACTTACTTTTTAACCTCTTCAATGAAATCATGGCGTTGTATACACTTGTTTATTAGATCTTGTAAGACCTTTTGTAAATATGTGAATGGATTATTGTTATATACAGATGTAAAGGAGTTTTGTGTGTAATCTGATTGGCTTTGCACTCAAAAGGTCCTGATTTGAGCTTCTGCAGATAAGCTACAGGGCTAATATAGTCATTATATAGTTGTACTGCTTTTAACTTCTTTCTGAAATGGTGAATGGTAGCTGTGTTACTTTTGTTGCATTAATAAAACAACACTGGAAGCTTGACTTGGGTTGTGTAATGTCTCTTTGTGATGAACTCACTACCACACTGTCAGTTGTAGTGATATTTATAATAATGCCAACAACCCAATTTCACCATTGGTAAGGCCTTGCTTTGATACGTGTTTGATGTCTAGAGAAATATGTCATAAAAACCTCCATTCTTGCCTCGGAATGGACAACTTTTGAATTCCTGTGTGTCGAAACCAACCAAAGTCAACAATAAATCTAAAATCAGCCTAGTGTAAATGCACAGCACCATGATGACTTACAGACCACTGAAATGGTTGTTTTCCTGTTTAAATTGTAATTGAATTGTAATTTTCTCTGCTGTTGTCCTGCTCTGATTTGCAGGTTTCTTAGAGTATCTTTTATTTTGTGTTGTTTTATCTATTTATCTTATAGATGTACAAAACACAAACTCACACAGAAACACACACACACACACGGAAACAGACAGTAAGACTGACAAACTGGTTTTGTTTTTGTATTTTAGTTTTTCTTTTGTAAAGGACTGGAATCAGCAGTGATCGACTGTAGAACTTGTAGGAATACCCTAACACCACACACACACACACACACACACACACACACACACACACACACACATACACACACGGAAACATACCTGAGACAGACATACTGGTTTTGCTTATGTATTTTTTTTAGTGTAAAACCTTTGTAAAGTAATGTGATCATCAGTGGGGAGGAGGCACTGCAGAACTTGTACAAAGGTAACAAAGCAAATCTGTTATTCGGTTTACCTGTCTGACTCCCACACACACACTCCAACACACACACAGAGCTTTCTTCTAACTCTGCAGAATGAGGGTTATGGTCACTGTGGCTACTCTGGTGGCCGTGGCTGCTGCAGCCAGTGTCTCTCTGGAGGATCTGGAGTTTCAGGAATGGAAGCTAAAGTTTGGTGAGAACCTTCTTTAACTTTTCCACACTTTAATAAATATACTGTTCTACCTAAACCCTGACTTCACATGGAGGAAAGTGGTTTAATTGGTTTCATTCCAGTCAAATATATAAAACCAGATACAGTAAAATAACTGCGATAAAGGAAAGTGATGTTTATCTAAATCTAAATCTGTGAGTATATTATATATAAATCCTTTATTAATAATTTATATGTTATTGTTGGTGGTTCGTTTATTCAGTATAGTGTATCTGTGGGGGCAAAATAAATTTATGAAACTATCTGTACATAGTTTAGTGTTCCTATGTATTTACCGGGGAGAACTAGTTAATGGGGCACTAGAAAGAGAGAGAGAGAGAGAGAGAGAGAGAGAGAGAGAAATCAGGTGTGTTGTCTTCTTCAAAGCTGTGTGGTGGGGAAAAAGAGAAGCTGAACCTCTTCTAACCTGACTCATTATCCACCCCTCTGAAGAAGAGATTTGAATCTACAAAGCTGATATCCCCAAAATTATGATCCCACCATAATGGTGATACCACCAAATTTCTATGTTGGCCGAAGAAAGTCCATTTCTTTTTGTTTCAGTAATATTTTGCGTCACTCCGAGATGAATGTCCTGACTGCCTGCAGAGTGCAGAGTGTACAAACCTGAAACCTACAGTATTGTTAATATAGAGTCCATGTGTAGCCAATCACAACTGCAATTAATTACAGTTGTTTTATTCACATGTTCACATATTTATAAAAAAAACAACATAACATAGATACATAATGCAGACATTGCACAGACAATGCAGTCCTTGAGCCAGTTTACTGGATAGTCCTACATTGTACAATTGTCCTACTCACTCATAAAAACAGGTTGTTCAGGCATTCTTCAGTAAAGGTAGTGGTTCTACACAGATATGCTGTTCTTGTTTTGCACTGTGACTGTACTGCCTGCTCTCTGAGAGAGACCAACTCATCTCACTCATCTAAGTTTCTGTAAAATTCTCCCCCAAAAATACAATTATTCCCAGTCGTGGTTTGTTGTCAGTTCAGCCATGAAAAAAACCCAGACAATTTAAAAGTGTGTGATAACATGATCTAAGCTGGCTGGATATGGTCCACATGTCACTTTGCTCAGTAGGGTGAGGGAGTGTCAGGTTACATACTTATTTTTTTAAATCCAACTACTTTTACTTTCATTTCATTTTCAGGATTTTCAGGCTCATAAATCCTCATGACAACTGATAATAAAAATAATTGTACAAAAATATTTAATCACCTTTCATGACCTGTCCTGGCTATCTGGCTACATTAGAATCCAAGAAGGCAGAAAAAATAGTCATTATTCCAAATGACTAATGATTATAATTTATAGTATGAATTTAATGCTGTTATCAATGTCTTACCTTGACTTACAATGTCTCATGTTACACAGGTAGGAGAATGTAGAGTCTTACCCAAGAACTCTTAATTATGTGGAGTGATGTGCTTGCCTGGGAGGGGAATCGAACCCTAGTCTGTTGTTGCCCACTATGCTACACCGGCAACATAATTAAAAGTTGTAAATTGAGCCCACAGATACAGTCAAATCATTTATAGTATCTGAGCTAGAAGCTTTTTATGGCCTTTACATGTAATATTTTCCCAGGATCTCAGTGTTCTATTGAACATTAACTCATTTTGAACATCTCTTCAGCCAAATATTGAACCAACTGTGTTTTTTAGGTAAGATCTATTCCTCAGAGGAAGAAGAGTCTCAGAGGAAGATGATCTGGCTGACCAATCGTAAGCTGGTCCTGGAACACAACATGCTGGCTGACCAGGGCCTCAAAAGTTTCAGACTGGACATGACCCACTTTGCAGACATGGTAAGAGCATACACACACACACACACACACACACACACATAGACACACACACACACACACACACACACACACACATACACACTAACACATTTAAATCCACACTAACTCACTTACTCTGCACCTGACCGGTAAAACCAATCAAAATTAAAAACTTATATTCATTGTTTTTCAAGCTAAACTCCTAACATTTCAAACTGACCGATTTTATTCATGTTTTAAAGGTTTTAAATAAAAAAAAAGGTTGTAAATAAATAATATTACCAGTGAGGTTGGTATAGTGTAGTGGGTAACAACACTGCCTTTCTTAGCACAGACTAGGATTCAGTTACCTGACTGGGTAACCACACCACACTACATCAATATTAGTCCGTGGATAAGACTTCTAACTCTACATTCTCCTACCTGTGTAACATGATTCACTTGCATCAGCATCAGATAAATGCTGTAATTGTAAATGATGTTCATTTGCCTGGTTAAATGGTTCTTCTCCTTAATGCAGAACCTCTCTTAGATGGAGCATAAGGGAGCACCAAGTGTTCCACTACTATTACAAAAGTTAGCCTCCCTTGGATATATTATACATGCTTTATATATGTGTATAGATTATGTAATTATTGAGTTAGTATAGATTATTTAAGCTGCTCAAAGAATGACTATTGCTTAGTGTAAACACAACACGATTGTTTTTTTTTATGGCTTCCCAGGTCTAATTAATACATACATTAATACATACACATAATACATACATAATACATACATACAATCTAATTAAACACACACAACACCCAAGCATAGAACCCACTGTGGGCAGAGCATGGTGAAGTCTAAACCTTTACTGTTGTCCTTCAGAGAGAAAAGAAAAACTAAATTTGTAACAAAATGATGGGGAGCTGCAATAGTTTGGTTATAAAGCACATCTTAAAAATAATCTCAGGCTTGAAAATAAAAAGATTTTATTGTGTTAAGGCCATGCACTAAAGGTGATGATAGATGTTTTATCTTTAGCCCATATCCAGGTCACACCATTTCTATTCTTAGAAATGTGCCATGAAAATTCCACAAAAACATATTAAGGATATCTGTCTCTTTCTCTTTCCAACAGAACGACCAGGAGCACAAACAGATGTTCAAGAGCAGCGTTAGAACCTTCAACAGGAGCAGGACCCACAGGGGATCTTCATTCCTCCGACAGAAAGAAGGTGTTGGTCTACCCAGCTCTGTGGACTGGGTGGCTGCAGGCTACGTGACCCCAGTTAAAAACCAAAGTCATTGTAGCTCCAGCTGGGCCTTCAGTGCGGTGAGTTACAGCAGAACAGACAAAGAGGGAGAAAAGGATGGAAGGATAACCTGAGAAAACTCAGTTTAGAGGCTTGATGTGTAAATTTAATTCGATTTAATTGATTTTAAATGATTTGACTTTGATTTGAGTCAATAAAAGCGTTATATAATCTGTAAATATAAAGTAAAGAAATATTTAGAAAATTCTGTGTTCTCCTTTGTTTTCCATCATCCGTTGCTGTCAGACGGGGGCTCTAGAAGGTCAGATGTTCAGAAAGACAAGGAAGCTTGTACCTCTGAGTGAACAACAGCTGATTGACTGCTCTTGGCTTCAAGGAAATGAAGGCTGTAGTGATGGTTCAGTGGAAATGGCCTTCCAGTATGTCAATTCCAATGGTGGCCTGCAGACAGGGGACTCCTATCCATACACAGGCAGGGTGAGCCCACTCTACTGATTATTGCTATCATCACACAATGCTGCCAGCGCTGGTAGGGCGAAGACTATACACACACAAACACTACCACCCAGAAATTGTAAAATGAAACAGGACATATTTCCTATGTTTTATGTTACAATGGTTTTGAAAAAAAAATCCTGCTATCGTTTAGCCTATCATGGTTGTTCCTGTCTCTCTTCAGGAGGGGATGTGCATGTTTAACCCACAGTATCATTCGGCTACCTGCCGTGGCTTTCAATACTTGCCCAATGAGGATGAGGGTGTTCTGCAGAAAGCTGTTACTGCAATTGGACCCATCTCTGCAGTCATAGATGCCTCCAAAAAGACCTTCCTGCTCTATCAGTCAGGTGATCATTCAAACACACTGAATTAAACTCCTTGCTCTTGGTTAGGGTGGTGGGGTTTGCTGTTGTCTGATGTGTTAGCCTTTTTGATTCAACACATATCTATGATTTAGTTTTTTATTGTTATTATTTCTCACCTCTATCGAATGTGCAGATTGAATCAAGAGTGTGTTTGCAAGTAGAAGAGATGTTAAAGTGAGAGTCCAAGCACCAAGGGATTTGTGGTCTATTACAGCAACCATACAGCCTGTGACTTGTTCCAGTTGTTTTGCGTTTTTAACTAAATTAGAAATATTATTATACTAAAGTATTAATATGCACTGAAGGTGAAAGTGAAAAATACTGCAGCAAAAGGACAGTAACAACTTCTAAGCGTTCATAAGATTTAATTGTTGATAAACTGCCTGATTGCAGGTATTTACAATGAGCCCAACTGTAGCAGCTACGACGTGAATCTCTCTGTGCTGGTTATTGGTTACGGCTCTGACAGTGCCGGCCGGGACTACTGGCTGGTCAAGAACAGGTAAACAAAATTGCTAATTAAACACAATTAAAAAATGTAACATAGACTCTGACTGGAATGATAATAGGATGAGTAAAGCTTATAAATAAAACATAAAATGTGGCATAATAACATAATTTTATATAGATGTTTTATTTTTTCCCAAAATGTTAAATTCAGTAAATAAAGAGTAAGTGTGCAGAAGTGTGTCTTTGTAGAGGCTGTGACTTATTTAACTCATGAAGGATAAGTGCACTACACATCCCACTAACATTCATTTATTCTGCAGCTGGGGTGTTCAGTGGGGTGTAGGAGGCTACATTAAGATGTCCAGGAACAAGGACAACCAGTGTGGTATTGCCACAAGAGCCAGCTTTCCTTTTGTTTAAAGGTATACATAATTACGGCAGACTTACATTACCTTCTACCTTCTACTACTTTATAGATGCTCCAGGAGAACCACAATTTAAGGTTTTCAGTTTTGAGTTCAGATGACGTTTGAAAATTACAATGGTCAGCTGTGATGAAGTTGCTACTATGCCAAAGTGGTGTAGTGACCTATGCACATATAATAAGCAAAGAAATATACATATATATACTCACATACACACAAATACTAGGATAAGTAGCGGTAGCTTGCAGGGTAGTGCAGAGTTTGCAAGGAATTGTACAACTATACAAACTGCATAATAATTGAGGTTATTACTAAAAACATTGAAGAGACATTTTCATGTTGAGCTGTAGCTTGAGTACTGAAGTTTACAGTAATTCAGAACACTGAAAACTATGCGTTCCCACGAGTGTAATCACACAATATTTTGCTACTTTAGAGGCACTTTCTTGGCTAGCCTAAAGGCAGTAGACCTTAAAAAGTTTTTTCCTGTTTTTTTTTACTTTGAAACAGGTCAACATAACTGAAGGGTTAAATGTTCAGGCTTTGATCAAGCACTTCACATAAACTACTGCTTTTATTTCCCTAATTTATACAGTATTCTACTATTATAGTGATCTGTAATCCTATTATGAGGCTGTTAGGTGATTTAATATCAGCTTTTATGACATAGGGTGGACTATCCCTTTTCCTCATAAGAAAATTGCATTTCTATTAAATACATTTTATGAATGATGTTGGTTTAGTTGTATTTAAACATTAGTTTATATGTTTAGTTATTGTTTTGATATTTTACAATTATTTTTGAAAAATATCAATTTTTGATATTGATCAAATGAAGATCAAAAAGATCTGCAAGGTGTCTTCATTTTCAATTTGTTGCATGTCTGAACAAGATTAGGAGTGCTGTTGTAATCAGTCAGAAATATTTTCATTTTCATTTTTAGATGGGAGAGATCCAAACTGCTGATGAATCTCTGGGAGGAGGCTTTAGTCTAAACACTGGCATGCTCAACTTGATCATCTACATTAAACAGGTTTACCTCCCCCCGCAGTTCTGTGAAAAGCTGCTGTAAAGAGATTATATTTTTTATCTTTTTTTCCATTTTGTATTTCTACAGCTACTGCTTTTCCATGCCTTAGGAATTGAGTTTTAAAAAGGTTTAGAATAGTGGTGGTGCATTTGCCACAGTGTACAGTGCACACTTCTGCACAGCATGAAAGCATGTAACCTCATTCATGATACTCTGCAATACTGCTACAAAACACAATAAAAAGCAGCATTTAAAAATGTGTATTGGCTTTGGTAATGGCTGTAGTTTAAATTCACCAATATTCAGTTTTTTGTTCCCCCAGTAAACTAACTGTAAATGTCACAACTAATTCCCCTTACTATTTTGAAATAATAGAAATTTAAATGAACTAAAAGAAACACTGTTAAAGGTTTAATACACGTCTAATACATATCCCCGCCTATTTAGTCTATCATAGTTTATCTCCGCCCACTCATACCACAGTTCTCAGGAGTACTTTTTGAATCAGGTACAGTAAAGGGCAGCCAATAAAAACAAAATTCAATTATTATTTATCATGTCTTAGAGGTGCAGTGGCAGAAACAAACTGTTTAATTCTAATACATAAAGAGAGGTTGGAAATCGGTTGTGTAAAAATTATACTATATATAGAACATATATATAAACCACACAAATAGTGGAGCTCAAGAAAAATGCAAGACAAGGTTATTTTTAGTTGATAGAAAAGCTTCTGATTAGCACAATGTAGGTAGGAAATATGGACTTTTATGTCTTGTTAGTTTTAAAGGTGTCTCTAGGTGGTCCTATTCATGGAAACTGCATTAACCTTAACCCAGTACTTCAGTAGTCCTGTGAGGGGATTCTTTAGGATTTAACATGATGAATAATTATCTTTGTAGAAAACAGAATAACAATATTTTGTTAAGTAGATCAAATATATATAAATATAACAATAAACAATAAAACATATTATTTTTTTAAGTTATTATAAGTTTAGTTACACTGGTTATCAAGGCCAATACAGCAAACACTGCATATTTTAGTGCCCTTGGTGTATCACACTTGTCTAAGTTGATGAAGTTATAGTAATAAGCAACAATAAAGATAGAAGGCAGACCTCCCATCTCTCTACAAATACATAAAAATAAACAGGCCTGAGTCGTCCTCTTTCTCCCAGAATAGAGCAGCACTTTCACCAGATGTTCAGCTTCATTCAGCCAAACTCACTCAAGCACAACACACACAGCACTGCACTGAATCTGCAGCTAAACACACTCTCTACCAACACTGATAATGAGCATTCATTCCAATAAAAGAACACACAGTGTCCAAAATGAAGCTTTATTTCAGCAGAGCAAAAGCACAGGTACAGCAACAGGACACTGACCAGAGGAAAGACTCAAATATCAGCACTGTGTAGAATTTACACTCTATTGGAGATGCATGTGAAAGCAGCTCTATGATCAATTCTAGCTTGGAGCTGCTAGCCTTCACACATGCTCTTCCTGAAGCTGACTGGCTGAACAACATTTTTGTGGTAGACTCTGCAGAAAAACACCTCCCCAGAATGCTTTGCTGAGGGTCACTGGATATACTGTATTTAAATAATTATAACTATAATAATAATAACTTTTTTATTTAATTAAATAATCAATATTTTGGTAGAAAAACCAACTGTATTTAAACATACTTATTTGTTACAGATAAAATGTTAATCATATTACATATACAGTTTCTATTTATTTTCTTGATCTTATTATAAACTGAAATCAATATTGATCACATGATCATTATTTTACCTTTATCCCAATATTATTTGAATACATATTGTCTTTGGAAACGAATTACCAGTTATCTCCCGTTTTAATGTAAGCCTCAGTGTACTGTAATGTATTCTGTAATTATTATGAATTTTCCAGTGGAAGATCCAGTGGTCAGTTGACTGTGAGTCAGACCCCTGAAGTGAAAATTGTTTCTCTAGTGAGTCAAAGGGCGTTTTTACACTGGGAGTGATTGCTCTGAAAGTTTGGTATTTTTGGTCATGTGTGAGAGCTATTTTTGAGCCGGGAATGGCCTAGAGAACCTAGAGCTCCTGAAATCTGTTGTTCCATCTATGATGGCAAGCTGTCTTGGCCCGGATGCAGCAAAACAGGCCCAAACCCCGATACTACCACCACTGTGTTGGAAATAAGGTTTTTTATGCTGGAATGCAGCGTTTTTCTTTCTCCAAACATAACACTAATTTAAACCACAGAGATCTATTTTAGTCTCATCCATCCACAAAACATTGTTTCAGAAGCCTTATGGCTTGTCCATGTAATCTTTACCTAACTGCAGACGGGCAGCAATGGTCTTTTTGGAGAGCAAGCCTTGCAAGCCATTTCTCTTTGCAAGCACCATTATTGTTCAGTGTTCTCATGATGGTGGAATCATGAACATTAATATTGGTCTATGTGAGAAGGCTTTAATTGCATCAAACTTACTTCGGGTTTCTTTGTGACCTTACAGACTATTCCATGCCTTGGTGTGATCTTTGTTGTTCGACCACTCCTGAGGAGTGTCATAATGGTCTAGGATTTCCTCCATTTGTACACTATGGTTTTATAACCATTTCCAACCTAATGAGCATCAACTTATTTGAGGGTTTTTTTTATTAAACAGGGTGCCCACAAACAACTGATTGTCATACCATTGATTGAAATCACCTGATTCTGATTTCATCTTTAAATCCTAAAGATTCACACACTTGTGCCATTCACAGATATGTTGGATCATTTTACTCAATACATTGCCAGGTCTAATATGTTTGTCACATTGGTTAATTTGGATTATCTTTATCTACTTTTAGAACTTCTGAACATTTTGGCCAAATATATGCAAACATTTAGAAAATTCTGACATGTTCACAAACTTTGCTGTGCAGTATTAACATACAAAGAGCATTAACGTAATCTGCACTATGCATTACTGCACCAGCAGCAATACATGTAAAAATGTATGTGTGCATGTAGTTGAGTATAGTCTAATAATAATAACCCAGCACCACATCAGCATAACCCAACCTATAGCAGCAGACCAGAAATTAGATTTACAGCAAGGAAACCATTTTTTGCCGGCATCTGCTAAAAGAAAAATCTAACCAGCTGTTAGATGTTATCACTGTTAACACTAAGATATAAACAAATAAACATAATGAATATCACATTTGAAATGTTGAAAACTGATAAAATATGTTAACATAACATTTTATGAAATAATATTAATTTTAAATAAGAACCAGTGAGGTTTTAGTCAGAGTGAATCTGATGATCAGGCGCTACACTGCAAACCTTTTAGATATAATAAATGTTTTTTCAGAGAGGCGTAGAAGAAACTCTCCTATTTGATCTTCTGTTTCCAACTGCTGTAGAGCCTCTTATGTTTGTTGCTATGGTAACGTGAACCACTTCTCAACCGGCCAGTCAGCAGACTGCTCACTCCAACTTTAAGCCATGTGCAGCACATTAAAGGCATTAAAGCCAGCGACACTGATCATGTGGTTGCAGTGTGAGTAGTCCTGCAGTCCAGGTGGGGGCGCTAGGTCTACAACAATAGTTGTTCTGCAAACACAATGAAGCAGTGAGGAAGACCGCAGTGGTCTTATGGAGGACTGGGAGCTGCTCTGCTGAAGGTAAACAGCTCTTTACACACTGTTTACTAGTCACTCTTACAAAAATAGGTGAAGAAATGCCTTTTAAAAACAAGTTTGGGTGGGGAGGGGGTGAGAATTGAGTTTTTGTAAGATTCACAACGGATAAACACACCTAATATTAATTACAACTACTACTAAACCTAGTAATATACCTAGTATTAATCTTTACAGTAATAGTAAGTCGTTGTTACAAATGTTGTTACATTTATTTTAATGGCAAGAAAACATTTTATGTATTATTAAAATAATGATGCATTCTAACATAAAATGTTACTTTACCAAGAACACAGCTGGCATAAAGGTTTGTGAGCTTGTACTTATTAATGCTATTGGATTTATTTATCTATTGCATTAATGCTAAATGTTTACATTGACTACATGTGTTGATGTTTCTTCCTCTTTCTCACACTATTTTCTCTCAAAATATCTTTAAAATCAGTGACCTAATCTTAGCTAAATTCAGTCTCTCTCTCTCAGTGCTTCTCTGAAAAGCATGTGCAATTGTGCATGAGGAATTTTCTATATCATAAATGATTGTACACTAGATAAATAAACATGGTGTCCACATTTTTCTGGGATGGAAGCAAAATCTAAAACAGACTGGCAAAAATAAAGCCAATAAATATTGGCTGTCATTAGTATACCTGGTCAGAATGCCCAAATAAAGCATATGTGTGGGGAAACACAGGAGTAGTCTAACATCACCTTTCTCTTAAAGGTGTCTTAAAATGTCGAGCTGTGTTTGCCTTCGCACAGTTGGATACATTGAGTTGGTACATTGAAGGAACAAAACTTCAAACCTCAAACACTGTGTTTTCTTTCAAAAGGAAATGTGCAAATACAAATTAAATAGGAAATGTTGCGGTAAGATTTTTGCCTTGTAATGATGACTTTCTGTGGGTTTTATATTGAAGTTTACTTTTTTTTTTTCCTTCAGAATGGAATGACATGACATCTTCACCAAGTCTTCTGCTGCTTCTCGTGTCCATCTCATAAATTTACTTCCACAAACACCTAGGAAACACCACCAAGAGGGATAGCTGACAATGTTGTCATCAAAGGAGATCAAATGTGAGGATGGAGTTTCCAAAAAATCTTTTTATTGTTATTCCTCACCACAAGAACAAACCCAAGAGAATACAAGAAAAGGGACATCTCACTGCTGCTTAGACTGCGGGAAGAGTTTTATGAAACAGAGTTTTCTTCAAAGACACCAGCGCATTCACACAGGAGAGAAACCGTTTCACTGCTCAGACTGTGGGAAGAGTTTTAATCAACAGACTCACCTTCAAACGCACCAGCGTATTCACACAGGAGAGAAACCGTATCACTGCTCAGAGTGTGGAAAGAGTTTTAATCAACAGACTTATCTCCGATCGCATCAGCGCATTCACACAGGAGAAAAACCGTATCACTGCTCAGAGTGTGGGATGACTTTTAGAGAAAGTGGTAAACTTAAAACACACCAGCGCATTCACACTGGAGAGAAACCGTATCACTGCTCAGAGTGTGGGATGAGTTTTAGAGAAAGTGGTAAACTTAAAACACACCAGCGCATTCACACTGGAGAGAAACCGTATCACTGCTCAGAGTGTGGGATGAGTTTTAGAGAAAGTGGTAAACTCAAAATACACCAGCGTATTCACACTGGAGAGAAACCGTATCACTGCTCAGATTGTGGGATGAGTTTTAGAAACAGTGGCAACCTCAAAAAACACCAGCGTATTCACACTGGAGAGAAACCGTATCTCTGCTCAGAGTGTGGGATGAGTTTTAATCAGCAGAGTATTCTTCAAACACACCAGCGCATTCACACAGGAGAGAAACCGTATCACTGCTCAGACTGTGGGATGAGCTTTAGAGAGAGTAGTAAGCTCAAAACACACCAGCGCATTCACACTGGAGAGAAACCGTATTACTGCTCAGACTGTGGGAAGAGTTTTAATCAACAAGGTACTCTTCAATCACACCAGCGCATTCACACAGGCGAAAAACCATATCACTGCTCAGACTGTGGGATGAGTTTTAGAAACAGTGGTAACCTCAAAAAACATCAGCGAATTCACACAGGAGAGAAAATATATTATGGTTAGGAGTACGGAAAGAGCTTTTGAAACAGTGTTGCCCTTAAAAACATTAGCACTTTCAGACAAGACAGAACCATATTACTGCTTAGATTGTGGAATGAACTTTAGTGGTTACAGTGGTTACTTTAAAACACATCATCGTGTTCGAAAAAGGGAAGAAACCCCCATCACTTAAAGTGTGGGAGGGACTTCTGACATTGAAGTTTTAAGACACTCAAATGTGTTAATAACAAATTATGATGGTTAATCCAGAAATGTGAACATGGCACTGTATTCTGCACTATCTGGGGGGGAAAATATATATAATATATATGTGGACATTTTGCTGTGTGCTTTTTTACATGATGCAGTGTTAATACCTTTTAAATACAATGATGCGCCATGTGATGAACTGCTTGTACATACAGAAGGAACCAGCAAATGCATAACATTCTGTATGTTCTTTGGTCAAATAAATAATATGTACAGAATGAGCTGCCTCTAGCTGTAAACCTGATGCTTCTCGTGTCCATCTCTTAAAATGACTTCCACAAACACTTAGGAAAAACCACCAAGAGGGATAGCTGACAATGTTGTCATCAAAGGAGATCAAATGTGAGGATGGAGTTTCCAAAAAATCTTTTTATTGTTATTCCTTACTGCAAGAACAAACCCAAGGGAATACAGGAAAAGGGACATCTCACTGCTGCTTAGACTGCGGGAAGAGTTTTAGAAACAGTGGTAACCTGGACACAGGAGTGCTGTTCTAGGGAGTGCTATAAATGATTTCTTTAAAGTGTCAGATTCATATAATTAAATACTATTTATTTGTAACTGATGGGATCAAACAGAATCAGGTGTTTTCTGAGAGGAATAGATTCCACTTTCCCCGCTGAGCTGAACTGGGACCTTCCTGATAGATATTTTGTTTCTAACTTCTGTAGATCATTTCATGCTGGTTACTACCGAAACGTGAACGACTTCTCAACCGGAAAGTCACGGGCTGAGAATTTGAATACCTACCCTGTTGCTCGCAGGGGGCGGGGCTTACCGGAATGCGGGTGTGATTAAACAGTGTGAGCCCTCCTCCAGGTGGGGGCGCTAGTTTTAGCGTTCTGTACTGTAGTTCTCTAAAGACAATAAAGCAGAGAAGAAGACCCCAGTCCACTGTTCTTGTTTCTTGTTTTTAGGGAGAAAAATAAACTGCTTTGTTGAAGGTAAGGAACTCATTTACACACTGTGTTTACAACTTACTCTTACAGAAATGGATGGAGAAATGCTCTCTGGTTTTGGTAAAAAGGGTTTTAGAATTATTTTTTCCTGATATTTAGAATGGATAACCACACCATTAATACACTACTGCAGTACTGATGTTCACAGTAATATAAGTCATTTTTATTAGATGTAATGAGAAACATAGCCTATTAAGATAGTAAGGTATTTCAGCACGAAATTTACAAAACCATACCAAAAACAGTGCAGTAGCTAGCAAAACGGTTTGTGAGCAGAAATATGTATGTCTAAGTTACTGATGTGATCATTGGGCTTATGCATTTGTTTATTGCATTTAATGCTAAATGCTATCATTGACTACTAGTATTGTGTGTTTTGTCCTATTCCTTATGTAATATTCTCTTAAATATTTTTGGAATACTAATGTTTACTACTAATACTAATGTAGATACCTGTTAAATTACAGTCTTGGCTTCTTTTATTTTTATTTTAAAAATTGTTTGTTTTTTTTTCTCCAGAATATAATGTCATTTTCTCACAAGTCTTCTGCTGCTCCTCGTGTTTCCATTTTCTTTTATCTCTTAAAGTTGACTTCCACAAAGACCTGAAGAAACACAGAGACCTCACAATGTTGTCATCAGAAGATATAAAATGTGAAAATGTAGTTTCTACAAGCTCCACTACAAACACCAAATCTTTTTATTGTTATTCCACTTCACAACAAGCCCAAAACAATACAGGGAAGGGGACATCTCACCACTGCTCAGACTGTGAGAAGAGTTTTATGAAACGGATTGCTCTTCAAACACACCAGCGCATTCACACCGGAGAGAAACCATATCACTGCTCAGACTGTGAGAAGAGTTTTATGAAACGGATTGCTCTTCAAACACACCAGCGCATTCACACCGGAGAGAAACCATATCACTGCTCAGACTGTGGGAAGAGTTTTAGAGAGAGTGCTAAACTCAAAACACACCAGCGTATTCACACTGGAGAGAAACCGTATCACTGCTCAGACTGTGGGAAGAGTTTTAACCAACAGAGTACTCTTCAAACACACCAGCGCATTCACACTGGAGAGAAACCTTTTTACTGCTCAGAGTGTGGAAAGAGCTTTAGAAAGAGTGGTGCCCTCAAAACACACCAGCGTGTCCATACAGGAGAGAAACCGTATCACTGCTCAGACTGTGGGATCAGTTTTAGAGACAGTGGTGACCTCAGAAAACACCAACGCATTCACACAGGAGAGAAACCGTATCACTGTTCAGACTGTGGAAAGAGCTTTAGAAACAGTGTTGCCCTTAAAAAACACCAGCGTATTCACACAGGAGAAAAACCATATCACTGCTCAGACTGTGGAAAGAGCTTTAATCAACAGAGTACTCTTCAAACACACCGGCGCATTCACACGGGAGAAAAACCATATTACTGTTCAGATTGTGGAAAGAACTTTAGAAATAGTGGTACCCTCCAAACACACCGGCGCATTCACACAGGAGAAAAACCGTATTACTGTTCAGAGTGTGGAAAGAATTTTAGAAAGAATGGTACGCTAAGAAAACACCAGCGCATTCACTCAAGAGAAACCATGTCACTGAAAACGTAGTAGGAACTTCCAACATTCAAAATTGAAGACACACTAATGCATTAAGAGGGGGTGTTCAGAGCACTATCTGTTGGCATCAAGGCACCATTACCAGACATCATTGCCAGGCGACAGAAGGTACTGTAAGCTTACGGTCAGACTGGATTATAAGATATTAAGCACAATATAAAACTTTTAAAAAGTTACTACTAAACTAAATACATTTGTCCAGAATGTCTAATTATAGAAACTGTTAAATACTAAAATAAGGTGATTTTACTTCACTGTTAATTAGCAGTACATCCTTTCTGAAATATGTGGTGGTATTATTTATACAAAAACAAAGATCTGATTGAGACATCCTGCCTTTACATTTTTTACTTTTGTGCATACCCATTTTTTTGTATGATAAAATGTCCTGTTTTTGTTGTTGTTTTTTTTAGTGATTTTATATAAGAAGTTATCTTTTAAGATTTGTCATTGGTGAAACATGATTGGAAGAAATTTAGCAGGTGAACACAGGCAGAGCGTTTTTTTTCAAGGTATATAAAGTAAGTGAAATTTAAATGAAATTCATTTTCTACATTTTGTAAAGTAGAACATTTTTGCATTTTTAAACAAAATAAAAAAAAAAGCATCACAGATCTTCCATTCCAGGTCATTAACACAAGCAAAGTCTAATCATGCTCCTCTGATACTCTATATTTTGTTTCTGGTATAGTGGTGACATTTGGCATGAGTTCAGCATTGTACTGTAATGCAAACACTTCATGTCCAAAGTGGCAATTTTTACAGTAGAAGGGGAATAAAATTGATGTTCAATGTTACGTCAAGACCACGTCTCTTCTTGCAGTCCAGGAGGGGCGCTAATTCTACAATAGTAGTTCTGTAAACACGATAAAGAGGAGAAGAAGATCTGAGTCCGCTTTCTTCTCATGGAGAATCAGGAGCTGCTCTGCTGAAGGTAAACAGCTCTTCTGCACCTTTACACACCGTGTACACTGTTTACAACCATCTCTTACATACAATGGTTGAGAAGCTCTTTCTTCGAGGACAGGTTTGGGTGGTCAAGCACAGCAATGCTAACACATACCTGTGGTGTTGTGCATCCCATCTTTTCACAATATCAGAAAGAATTGGTGTAGGTGGGGCAGAACGAGGAAAGGTGCTCTAGTAAATCGACTGTGCTGCCTTCTTTTATGGATTTGAAGAATACCACTACTACTGTTTTTGTGTCCCTAGCCTGTACACATATATTGCGCCTAAAAAGCATGTTAGGGTTACAATTTGTTTATATTCCAAGCACCAAGCAAGTGCTTCTACTTACAGTGTGATGGGTGAGTGCCATATTTTAATGTTATGCAGTTTTTAGGTTTTATTGTCTCTGATCTAACCTTTCTTATGGGCAACACCCATTATATATGCATATAAACCTTTTATATGAGTTCTTTTGCATGAAAAAGTTTCCAGATACTGAACTTTTCTTTGAGTGCAGCTGAGAACCAATGACTTTACAGACATGGAAAATTAAATTGAATACATTTACTGTAGTAAACTAAAAATAGTAACATATTGCTTAACAGAATAGTAGGAAAGTATATAGTATAGTATAGTATATGCAGAGTAGTGGAAAAGTGCAGTTTGGTGTACTTTGTTGGACAGTCCTAGTTGTTTTTAATTAAGTTGTGTTTTAACTTTCATTAAGTGTTAATAATAGTCTATAATAATAGTAATTGATTTTTTTTGCCGAATGTTACAATTTAAAAAAGATTTTAGATCTTTTGTATGTCACTGGTGTGCTATTGTTACTGTGGGCTTTTTTTGTCACGTTAAATAAATTGCACATTTGACATAACACTTTCATATTACTTTTTATATTACATGAGACAGTCTTACAAGTTTAAATGTAGGGGAAAATAGAAGACATCTTGCCATTCACAAAGTGGACATTTCTGTAAAATGTCCCACCTACTCTTAAGGGAGCTTTAGAATGTCAAACTATATGTACCTTGGCATAGTTGAATAACAAGATTTCAGTTCATAGAAGTGACAAATTGTGAACCTTAGATACTGGTGTGCTCTCTTTCAAAAATCTAAATGCACCCAAATAAAATGGGTGTAAAATTGGTCAATTCAGGACCCCCAAAACTGTTAAGCAATAGCCTTGGCTCCTTTGTTTGAATTTAAAATTGTTTAATGTAATGAGACAGCAGATGTCTTAATTAATTGGGAAAACTAAAAAATGTCAAATGATGTTGACCAGTGTGTTTTTGTGCATTTTGATATTATTCATACTGAATTTTACTTGTTTTCCTCTCTAGAATGGAATGATGTCTTCTCGCAAGTTTTCTGCTCCTCCTAGTGTCCATTTTGTTATTACTTAAAATTTCCATCTGCAAACACTTTAAGGAACATTACGAAGAGAGGTCTCTCACAATGTTGTCATCAGAAGAGATAAAATCTGAAAATGTAGTTTCTGAAATCTCCACAAAAACATTTTGTGGTTATTATGCTCCACAAGTACAAACCTTAAAGAATACAGAAGCGGTGGCGTCTCATCACTGCTCAGACTGTGGAAAGAGTTTTATGAAACAACGTGCCCTCCAGACACACCAGCGCATTCACACTGAAGAAAAACCGTATCCCTGCTCAGACTGTGGAAAGAGTTTTATGAAACAACGTGCCCTCCGGACACACCAGCGCCTTCACACGGGAGAAAAAACATATCACTGCTCAGACTGTGGGAAGAGTTTTATGAAACAACGTGCCCTCCGAACACACCAGCGCATTCACACTGGAGAAAAACCATATCACTGCTCAGACTGTGGGAAGAGTTTCAATCAACAGACTCACCTCAGAACACACCAGCGCATTCACACAGGAGAGAAACCGTATTGCTGCTCAGAGTGTGGAATGAGTTTTAGAGAGAGTGGTAACCTTAGAAAACACCAACATATTCACACTGGAGAGAAACCGTATCACTGCTCAGAGTGTGGGATGAGTTTTAGAAACAGTGGTAACCTAAAAAAACACCAACATATTCACACTGGAGAGAAACCATATCGCTGCTCAGAGTGTGGAAAGAGCTTTAATCAACAGAGTGCTCTTCAAAAACACCAGCGCATTCACACTGGAGAGAAACCATATCGCTGCTCAGACTGTGGAAAGAGCTTTAATCAGCAGAGTATTCTTCAAACACATCAGCGCATTCACACTGGAGAAAAACCGTATTATTGCTCAGACTGTGGGATGAGTTTTAGAGAGAGTGGTACCCTCAGAAAGCACCAGCGCATTCACACAGGAGAGAAGCCGTATCACTGCTCAGAGTGTGGAAAGAGTTTTAACCAACAGGGTACTCTTCAAATACACCAGCGCATTCACACTGGAGAGAAACCGTATCACTGCTCAGAGTGTGGGATGAACTTTACAGAGAGTGGTAACCTTAAAACACACCAGCGCATTCACACAGGAGAGAAACCGTATTACTGCTCAGACTGTGGGAAGAGTTTTAAAGAGAGTGCCAAACTCCGAAAACACCAGCTTATTCACACAGGAGAGAAACCGTATCACTGCTCAGAGTGTGGGAAAAGTTTTAGAGAGAGTGCCAAACTCAGAAAACACCAACTCATTCACACAGGACAGAAATAGTATTGCTGCTCAGACTGTGGAAAGAGTCTTACCTTGACAACACACCGAAGAAAATTGAAAATATGGGAGGACTTTTGACATTTAGAACTGAAAACTCACAAATGCATTAAAAGTGGGTTAAAAAATTCTGGCAGTTAAACCAGAGGCGTGAACAATGCAATGTATATCACAATGTCTATAAAAATGTAAAGTAAATGTATGGTCACACTGAAGGTTGTTTTTCCACGTGATACAGTGTTAGTATTGATTTTTTTAAAAATAATGTTTCATGTGGGCTGTTGGGTCAGTGGTCAACTTGTTACTTGTAAGTATCTCTTACCTTTGAGTTAGATGAAAGGTGGTTGATCATAAACTGCTTAGAACACTATTAGGACATTATTGAAAATACCAGCAAGTGCATGGAACTCATATTCTTTGTCTAAACAGCCAGCTGTAAACCGCACTCTGAATGGCAAGAATGCAGCGTCAACTGTAAGGGATCTACAGTGGGTTAAAAAACAAGAAATGCAGTCAGAAATATGTAGAAAAAAAAAACGAAGATAAACATGTTCTCCATTTGAAGATAATTAGAGAACTGTTCTGTGGCCGCCTGTACAGACAAACGGCAAGAGAGATGAGAATGGTACATAATCCATTAGTTCAATGACTTATTCCTTTCTTCCTCATCAGGGTTGCTATTGGTCCAAAGCCTACCCATATTTTTGTACGTAAGGCCATCCCTGTTGTACATAATCTTCTGAGGATATTAGAAATTGTGGAATTTATTTGGGACTAATTTATGTTTTATTTGTGCCCTTATATTGGCTTTTAGAGACTGGGTTAAAAAAAGTTTGCACGGATTGTACAATTGTTGCGGTGGGAAAACAGCATGTGAAGAGGGTGTGTCAACCTGGCTCCTTAACAGCATGCTGAAGTATTGATGGAAACATGCATAACCTGGAAAAACAATGTATACATTTTTCCACAGTATTTATTTATTTATTTGCATACCACATTTATTCAATTTTCAAGTTATTGGGTTATGTATAAGTTGTTTTTTTTGCTGATTTGTAAATTTCAGATATTCTGACATATAATCTAATAATTCAATAGTTAAGGATAACACTAACAATTAAAATATACCTCCTAAGCTTTTTTAAGCGGATCATTTAAATGAAGCACAGGCAAGTGGTGTGTTTGTGACTGGGTAGTTTCCATTACCATCTGATACTAGCACCAAATTATCTTGTATGCCTATAGTAAGCTATAGTAATAGTCAGTGTATGCCTATAGTAAGCTGCTTGTACTCGAGGAGTGGAGTTCAACTGGATTGCTGAAGCTCCAAATGGGTATACAATGTAAGTTTTGAATTCAACAATGCATAAAGCAATGATGTACACAATGCAGGAGCCAAAACAATCAGATGTTACATTTTGCAGTAGGAAGCAAATTAAAATGTAGCTCACGGTGCGATGCAAACAGTGGTGGTATTAATCTTGAGTTCTTTTCTTGTTCAGCATTAACTATTTGTTACCTGTTTTCTTGGCTTTATATTTATCTAGAAATAGTACTTCATGCTCTTATCAATAGATTGGCTTTGGGCTAATGCTAGTTCTGACTGCAGGAGCATGTAGACATCCATACAGCAGATTACTGCATTCACTGAGATAGTTCATTTGCATTTTCACAACACACCAGGGCGTTCACACAGGAGAAAACTGAAAGTGTGAAAGGACCTTAAAATTGAAAACTCACAAATGCATTAAAAGTGGGTTAAAAAGTTCTGACGGTTAAAGCAGAAGTGTTTAATTTCAATTCATATTCATTTATATCCCAATGTCTGAAAACGTAAACTAAATGTATGGACACACTGACGGTTGTTTTTCATGTGATACAGTGAAAATAATGTGCCATGTGGGCTGTTGGGTCAGTGGTCAACTCTTGTAAGCCTCTCTTACCTTTGAGTTTAGAGTTTTTTTTCTTGTTCGGCATTACCATTTTTGATTTCTGTCCAGTTGAAACACAAATTGTCTTTCTAAAATAAATAAATGCTTTATTGCTACTTCTTGTCCTTTATATTTTTATTGTTATATGTTATAGGTCATATGTTATTATTAATAACACATGACAGGAATCATGAATTGTAATTAAGTTCAACTCAAGTCGTCTTCAGCTTTAACCAAATTTAGACATAGAAGAACATATTTTCTATGTCTTTTAAGCATTCACTTGATGAAGATGCATTTTCAACTTTTAACCAAACTGGGATGTAGTTTCAGCGAACAGCGTGGATGGTTCTTTAACAAATCTTTAACAATATATTTCTGGGTGGGAATGTAGTGGGATTAAAGTATGTCACATTTGTGTAATTAAATACTATTTCAGGTGTAACTGATGGGTTTTATCAGAAACATTGGTATAGGAGTAGAGTGTAAAAGTATCTTGCTGATCTGAACTGGGAGAGATTTAACGCCGACAGAGCCACAGTGATCAGATGGTTCCAGTGCAGTCCAGGTGGGTTGCAGTCCAGGTGGGTTGCAGTCCAGGTGGGGTCGCTAGTTCTTTAACGGTGGCGGTAAAACTCTCCAAAGACAAAGCGGAGAAGAAGAAGATCCCAGTTTTCTTGTGAAGCCGGAGCTGCTAAAGGTAAACAACTCTTTTACACTTTCACACACTGTCTTCACTGACTTACAACTTACTCTTACAAAAATGGGGGGGGATTTTCTCTTTGAAGGCAGGTTTGGTTGAGGAGGGGTCCGATTATTGTTCTGAGATTCAGAATGGACATGCAGCACTGCGCTAATCTTTACAGTAGTGTCATAAAACTAATGTAATATCTTATTAAAATAACGACCTACCAAATTGTACCAAGAGGACTGTTAACTTAAGACTGTATTCTCTTAAAATATTCGTAATACTTATATCTGTTGAGTAAATGCATGAAAAATCAACCTTCTAACCTAAGATGGAGTCAGTGTCCCTCTCACAGTGCTTGTCAGTAGATTTTCACAATATCAGAAAGAATTGGTGTAGGTGGGGTACAACGAGGACATGTGCTCTAATAAATTGACTGGGATGTCTTCTTAAAAAAGAAGCCAAAAATGGTTGCTTGCACACCTTCCACTACTACTGAAACGCCTGTTTTTGTGTCCTTGATTTTCACACATATATTGCACTTAAAATGCATGTTAGGGTTACAATTTATTTATTTTCTCAATAAAAAATGATGTTTGGCAATTATATTTAATATTTATATAGAATTATATTTGTATACTTTTTGAGCTGCAGATGTATCATAACTTGTTTTTTTTTAATTAATTATATAGCATTCCAAGCACCAAGCAAATGCTTGTGTTTACAGTGTGAAGGATATATTTAGCCATATTTTGATGTTTTACAGTTCTAACTGCAAAAATCTATACATTATTATGAAATGTATTATTTATATTACTTAAAACAAAGGCCAAATATAATAATATAATGATTGCAATGGTCTTAGAAGTCATGTCAAAAAACAACATTACCTTCTTTATTCTTAGAATAAGAGAATTAGAGAATACTTCAAACACGCGCCAAATCAAGAAGTCCTAGCAGCACACTATCCCTTCCTATCACTCTGGCTGAATTCTGGCCAATAAACACATCATAATTCACCTATATGGACAAACTACATTTATTTCATTTATTGCTGCTATCATACTGCTGTTTGCAGTAATGTACAGTGCATTTCATGACCTTGCTTTTGCATGATACCTACAGCAAGGTTAACAGCACTAAGCTACCTATTTACATTACTTTTTACATGATGTTTAAGCAATGCCTTTAGTTTAATTGTTTGTATAATATTTTACTTATGTGGTCTGGTTTTTACTTTTCTTATTAGTTTTATTGTGTGTAGAGGATTAGCAAAGTAATTGATTGTACATTGTAAGTGCCTGTTTTCTGTACACATGGCAATAAAACTCTTAAATTTTTATTAGTAACTTTAAGATTTGTCTATTACAAATTAGAAATCCGTTCGTCAACAGATATTTACCTCATTCATTTATATAAAGATGACTGAAAATGAGCTTCTCCATTTCACTATTTTTCAGTATGTCAGTATATTGATTTTTTTTTTTCTTCTTCTTCTCCAGAATGGAATGACCTCTTTCCACATAATTTCACCTCAAGAAACACCACTAAGAGGAATATCTCACAATGTTGTCATCAGAAGAGATTAAATGTGAGGATGCAGTTTCCAAATGCTCCACTACGGATAAAAAATATTTTCACCATCACTCTTCACCAGAACAAACCCAAAAGAATACAGGAAAATGGACACCTCACCACTGCTCAGACTGTGAGAAGAGTTTTAATCAACTGAGTAATCTCAAAAACCACCAGGGTATTCACACTGAAGAGAAGCTGCATCACTGCTCATATTGTGGGAAAAGCTTTGATCAACAGAGTGCTCTTCAAACAGACCAGCGCATTCACACAGGAGAGAAAACGTATCACTGTTCAGAGTGTGGGATGAGTTTTAGAGAGAGTGGTACATTTAGAAAACACCAGCGCATTCACACTGGAGAAAAGCCCTATCACTGCTCAGAGTGTGAGATGAGTTTTAGAGACAGTGGTAAACTCAGAAAACACCAGCGCATTCACACTGGAGAGAAACCATATCACTGCTCAGAGTGTGGGAAGAGCTTTAGAAGTAGTAGTAACCTCAAAGTACATCAGCACATTCACACAGGAAAGAAACCGTATCATTGCTCAGACTGTGGGAAGAGTTTTAGAGATATTAGTACCTTCAAAACACATCAACGCATTCACACTGGAGATAAACCGTATTACTGCTCAGTGTGTGGGAGGAATTTTAGAGGTAGTAGTGGCCTCAGAACACACCAGCGCATTCACACAGGAAAGAAACCGTATCATTGCTCAGACTGTGGGAAGAGTTTTAGAGATTTTAGTACCTTCAAAACACATCAACGCATTCACACTGGAGAGAAACCGTATTATTGCTCAGTGTGTGGGAGCAATTTTAGAAGTAGTAGTTCCCTCAAAACACATCAACGCATTCACACTGGAGAGAAACCGTATAACTGCTCAGTGTGTGGGAGGAATTTTAGAACTAATAGTGCCCTCAAAACACATCAACGCATTCACACTGAAAGAAGCTAATGCTGAAAGTGTGAGAGGAACGTAAGACATTTAAATCTGAAGCGACACAAAAGCATTGAGAGTGTGGAAAAATATATTTTCATTTTGTTGTAGTGTTGTCTTTTATTTAGCAGTTTATCAATCTCTGTTCACGTGCTTAAAAATATAGCATGGTGCCTGTACACCTCCCTTTCCTGAGGAGAAAAAACAACTAGGTTTTATAAGGGCACTGATTTCAGACGGACAGAAGTGTGCTACCTGCAGAATGAATGTGAGCTGAGATGGTTTGGCTCAGACTGACGATTAACTATAACCTGAGCGCATAAATAGTAGTTCTTCTGTATCCCAAGTTTCCTGATGCTCTCTTTTTCTGGAAGAAGAATTTTACAAAGTTCAGTATCTGGTAACATGATGCAAATCTATGGACACATTGATGTCTTTATTTGTTTTTTTTTTTACTGCATGATGCAGTGTTAATATTGTTTAAACAAAAAATGTGCCATGTAGACTATTATTGTGAGGCCAACGTGTTTAAAAAATGATTTGACATAAACTGATTTAAACAGTAAGATAAGAGTAAGATAGAGTTGGATTACCACTTTCCCGGTCAATGCATGAGAAGCCGGTTGGGAAGTGACATGATAACTGGGTCCATTATATGTATATGTGTGTATATATATATATATATATATATATATATATATATATATATATATATATGTATATGTGTGTATATATATATATATATATATATATATATATATATATATATATATATATACATACTGTCAGTGGGCAAAACTTTTATTATAGGATTATCGTATCAATGATAAGGGGAATAGCTATATGCAAGGTCTGTAGATCATATATCAGTGACACGACCACCTCAACCAATCCAATGTTGTCTATCACCATGTTAGTTTGATAAAACAACATTGGACTTCAGTATGTGAAATGTCAAATTCCATAAAATTGTGGGCTTCTGACATGCTGTTAATATTTTAATCAATTTCTAGCTTTACTACCTGCAGTTCCAGGGTAAAAAAAAACTAAATAAAAAAAACCCCACTATATATATATAAAACTGTGACACAATTGATGGATGAGACCAAAGTAAAAATATGTACATTAGGCTCTACATTTAATTCTTGAACCATGACTTTATGAACTGCAGGAATGCTGTAGACATTTGTACTTAAATTAACATTTTGATCCATTCTGCTACTTCCGTTGTCTGTCATAGAGACATCATAAAGAGGCCAGTTGAGTAGTGATAAGTCTGCAACAGTGGAGTGGTTGATTTCTAATTGTTAATTTTAAATTCCTTCCCTCATCTGCATCTACAACCTTCTTTCTAAATGCCTCAGAGAGGTCTTCATTACCAGTGTCTTTGTTTGAGATGTAAATATGAACAAAATGTAATATTTCAGTCGGGTATTTACTAAGCACCTGCAAAATGTTTGGAATGTTTTCATTTGTTTTTGTGTGGCTGTTTTGTTTCTAAATTGTCCTGATTTATTTTGAGTTCTGAATTTTGTTTTTGAGTTTATTTCAGATTTTTCTCTAATCTGTGGTTTTTGTATTATACCTTCCCTTCTTAAATAAATGTTCTTATTGGTATTGTTTTTTGTTTTGTTTTGTTTGTTCTTTGTTTTTTTTAAATTAGTAATGTATTTCTACTTGAATGTTTTAATAATTGAATAATCAACCGTAGATAAAACATTTGTGTGTCTGTAGTTAAATCTCAGGAAGAACTTAAATGCTGTAGAATCCCCTGTAGGATTGGGAAGAATACAGGGAGGAAAGGTGACATTGAAACTCCCAGAGGAAATGTTGTTCAAAACAGAACTAATGGACAGAAATCAGTGTTGTGAATTAGCTGGCAAGTTCAAGTTAACAATATTTTTATATAAATTTTCATAAATCAGAATATTTCCATTAATTGCCACCTGACAATGGCACCTTCACTTACAGCTCTGTGGTGGAAACTTATGGAAACCAAATTAAAACAAGATCATGAGGAGTTCAGTGCCAGTGTTCATTTCAATATGTATTTAGATGTCCTATTTTACACAGTTGTCACTTTCTGTCTTTCTTCTCATGCTAATCAACAGACTTCAATCAACAGATACAACAGAGCCTTTACAATTATATAATTTTGCAGTATAATTATAATAATGCAAAAAACATGCTTATAAACATACCAGCATAACACAATTTAGACCAGCAGACAGTGTGGAAACCAGTTTTCAGTGGCATTTTGTAAAAATAAATAACTTTTTTGTTATTTGTGGTTTTCTAACAAACAGATGTAATAAAACATGAAATATTGCTTTTTCAACCTAAATTAATAATTCATTAACTCTTTACTCGTTACATCTGTTTTTAACAGCTGTAGATCATCTAATACTGGTTGCTACGGTAATGTGAACAACCCAACCGCGCAGCGCAGGAGGCGGGTTTTTCTGGAATACGGGCGGGATTAAACTCAGCCTGAACCACGCTGATCAGGTGGTCCCAGTGTAAAGCCTCCAGCAGTCCAGGTAGGGGTACTAGTTCTACGATTCTGGGGATGAAGAATATCCCAGTCTGCGTTCTTCTGTGTTCTTTTATAGAAACAGGAACTGCTCTACACCTTTAGACACTTTTTGTTTACACTTTTTTTACTACTCACTCTTACAAAAATGGAGAAATGCTTGTGTGGGGAGGGGGTCAGAATTTAGTTTTTGTTTAGAACGGATAACCCCACCACAAATAGACCTAGTAGTGCTACTTAATAATGCTACTTTTAAGTGTTTATCATGTTATATGGTTAAAAATAAATGCAATGACAAGTATAGTTTATTAACATACAGTGGGACAAAAAAGTATTTAGTCAGCCACTGATGTGTGCAAGTTCTCCTACACTTAGAAAGTGTACCTATGATGAAAATTACAGACCTCTCTCATCTTTCTAAGTGGGAGAACCTGCACAATCGGTGGCTGACTAAATGCCCCACTGTAATTATGTATTTTAACTTAAAACCTATCTAACTGTATCAGGAACAGAGCACAAAGGTTTATGCATTTATTTATTGCATTTCATTATAAATGCTAATATTGACTACATGGTGGTGTTCTTCCTTTTATGATAAAATAAAAGAAGATGAAGAAATGGGTCGCCTGAGACACTTTAGTAGTTGGGTGAATTACCCTTGTAAGAAGAACAATACAAAGATGATTATTTCAAAATCAATATTGGATTTTTTTAGTATGTTAACATGTTGGTGTATTTTAAAATGTAATTTATTTCATCCCCAAGTGACCTCTTTCTTCCCCAATAACCTCTTGCAAGTCTTGTGCTGCTCCTAGTGTCTTTCATCTATCTATCATTTATCTATCATCTTAAAATTCACTTGCAAGAAAAACCCAAAGATATATATATATATATATATATATATATATATATATATATATATATATATATAATCATAATGTTGACATCAGAAAATATACACACGTGTACACAAATGTTGGTACCCCTCGGTTAATTAAAGAAAACCCCACAATGGTCACAGAAATAACTTGAATCTGACAAAAGTAATAATAAAAAATGAATGAAAATGAACAAATAAAAATCGACATTGATTCAACAGAATTATTTTTAAAAATAAACTCACAAAACAGACCTGAACAAAAATAACGGTAATCAAGACCTGCGACTGAGACCAAGCTTTCTGACACTGGGCAGCACATTTCTCTCTAGAATCCCATGATGGTCTTGAGATTTCATTGTACCCTGCACAGATTCATTTGTTTTCAACAACATTGTCTTCCTTGGTCGTCTCCCATGAAGTCCACTTTGGCTCAAACAATGGATGGTGTGATCTGACACTGATGTTCCTTGATCTTAAAGATCACCTTTAATCTCTTTAGAAGTGTTTCTGGGCTCTTTTGTTACCATTCGTATTATCTGTCTCTTTGATTTGTCAACACGTCCAGGGATGTTGGCTACAGTCCCATGGATCTTAAATTTCTGAATAATATGTGCAACTGTAGTCACAGGAACATCAAACTGCTTGGAGATGGTCTTATAACAGACTTATCTCCGAACACACCAGCGCAAGAAACAATTCATCATAATTAATTGTTTCTTTTGTAGGGGACTAGTGTGGATTTAGTGAGGTGACTGATAGAATGGTTTTATTAATATTCATAAACAACGTTTTTTTCTGTTCTCTTTAAAAAAATCTGTTATCTTAAAAATCTAATAAAAAACAGCTCTATTGGAACTGTGTCAATACTGCATTCGTGGTTGCAATAGCGTGAGAATAAACGCCCCAGCTCTTCAGGTGGGGGCGCTAGTTCTTCAACACAATAAAGCGAAGAAGAAGAGTCGCCCTGCAGTGTTCTTATAGAAATAGGAGCTGATCTGAAGGTAAACAACTCTACACCTTTACACACTGTTTACACTCTTCACTGCTTACTCTTAAAGAAATCGGCGGAGAGGTGCTCTGTTTTTGAAGACCGGTTCAGGTGGGTGGAGGGTGTCAGTGTTTTGTTTTTCTCAGATTGAGAAGACGTAAACACACCTATAATATATTACAGCACTGTTAATCTGTACTGTAATGTACAGGTGCATCTAAGAGAATTATAGACAATCGTGAAAAGCTCATTTTTGTTCATAGTTTATTGGAAAAAGATCAACTTTCATCTTATATATTAATTACATGTATTTCAAGCCTTTAAAGCTGTGATGTTTAGACTGTTTCAATAGAGATTTAGTCAAATGTGCAATTGAATATTCTAATAATTTGAGATACTGGGTTGTGTTTTTCGTGAGCAGTTCGTCATACGCCTCCAAATACATTGTACTTACATACTATAGTTTGAACTGATGATCTTGGAATCTGTATTGTTTAAAATGCTTCCAAAAGACATTCCTGACTTGTATAAATCTGTGATCACCCTTCTCAGATCTGACAGTTTAACAATTTAAAAAGTTGAAATCACTCAAAGCAGCATTTTTTACCACTGAACTGTTACCTTTAACCAGTTTCACAGGCTAACAGTTTGAAAAGCTCATCTCAAAAGAAATATCTGAAATATAAATGAGTACATGGTGAAATTGTCACACATGCACTGTGGAGCCTCTACTATAACCAGACCCCTTTCCACTTGTATGCAGAGGTGTAAATATCCAGTGGTCCAACACCTCAATGTTATGTAGTAGCATTTGAGACAGTTTGAGTTTCCCACTTTATTAATTTTCACTGTTTTTAGTATGTTATTGTTTGTGCATTTTATATTGAATTATACCTTTTTTCTTTATCCAGAATGGAATGAGCTCTCTTTGCAAGTCATCTGCAGCTCTCATCTCCCAGAATTTACTTCCACAAACGACTCAAGAAACACCACAAAGAGTGATATCTCACAATGTTGTCCTCAGAAGAGATCAAATGTGAGGATGGAGTTTCTAAAATCTCCACTACTAAGGAAAAATCTTTTTATTGTAATTCCTCACCTCAAGAAGAAGCCCAAAACAAAGCAGGAAAAGGCACATCTCACCACATCTCAGACTACGGGAAGAGTTTTGTGAAAGAGAGTGCTCTTCAAACCCAGCAGCGCATTCACACTGGAGAGAAACCTTATCAGTGCTCAGAATGTGGAAAGAGTTTTAATCAACAGAGTGACCTTCGAAGACACCAGCACATTCACACTGGTGAAAAACTGTATCATTGCTATGAGTGTGGGATGAGTTTTAGAGGGAGTGGCACCCTCAAAACCCACCAGCGCATTCACACAGGAGAGAAACCGTATCACTGCTCAGAGTGTGGAAAGAGGTTTAATCAACAGAGTGCTTTTCGAACACACCAGCGGGTTCACACAGGGGAGAAACCATATCACTGCTCTGAGTGTGGGAAAAATTTCAATCAACAGACTCACCTTCGAACACACCAACGCATTCACACAGGAGAGAAACCGTATCACTGCTCTGAGTGTGGGATGAGTTTTAATCAACATAGTGGTCTACAAACACACCATCGCATTCACACAGGAGAAAAGCCGCATTACTGCGCTGAGTGTGGAAAAAGTTTTAGAAAGAGTAGTACCCTCAAAAAGCACCAGCGTATTCACACTGGGGAGAAACCATATCCCTGCTCAGACTGTGGGATGAGTTTTAGAGAGAGTGATCAACTCAGAAAACACCAGCGCATTCACACTGGAGAGAAACCTTATCACTGCTCAGACTGTGGAATGAGTTTTAGAGAGAGTGGTACCCTAAAAAAACACCAGCGCATTCACACTGGAGAGAAACCATATCACTGTTCAGACTGTGGAAAGAGTTTTAATCAACAGAGTGCTCTCAAAAGACACCAGCGCATTCACACTGGAGAGAAACCGTATTACTGCTAATAGTGTGGGAGGAACTTCAGATATTTGAATGTGAAGACACACAAATGCATTAAGAGGCAGATAGAAACTTAACATCTGAATTGTTTAGAGTTGTGATGGTTAAATCCTAAATGTGAACGATGCATATCACAATATCTGAAAACATGAAAGTAGATGTATGGACATATTGATATGCTTTGTTAATATTGGGTAATACTGCTGGGTGAGTGACCTTCACTGATGTGAACAACTTATGATCGCTTACCTTGGAATGATGCTGATCCATGTAGAGTTGGTTGAGTGTAAAGTATTCATAGCAAAAAAAAAATGCATGGAATTATTTGGAAATATTTCACACAATATTTGGCACTTCAGTTGTAAAATATATGCATCAGTAGGTTTTTGTTTTTTTTTTTAACTTAGAAATTGGTTTTTAACTTTTCTTCCATACCACCTACTAATATGGGAACAGAGAGAGTTGTGGATAATCAATAGTCATTTTGAAACTGTAACTGTTTCATGCTACTGATTCCTTTGTATATTGTCATTTTGTGGGGCTAAGCAAACCCTATAGTACTCAAGTCCTTCATTGTATGCATAATAAAATTAAAACACTTTCATATTCTTTGTCCTCTTCTTCAAGCTCAAAGTGGTTCTGGTGCTTACCTGGAATCATTGGGTCTACGGAAGGAATATTCCCATGGACAGGTTGTCAGAAACTGTATGGATATGGGTAGAACACACCAAATGTAAATGGAGTGGAGACTAAACCCACAATCCTTTGATTTTTGGATGACTGGGACTTGGATCTTGAAATACTTAGATATAAAGTCCCAGTCATGAAAATGGAAATAAATAAATATACTGTTTTTATGGAACAAGTGGCCTCCCAACTGTAAATAAAATGTAAAGTTTGCATAAGCAGAAAGCGGTGTAAACAGCACAGGGTAACAACGTAAAAGTTGTAGAACCGCATTAAGTGATGTTTGTTAGCTGGAGAGTGGTGAAGGATGATGAGAAGAATAAGCATGTTTTACATGCTGGAGAGTGTAAGAGAGGCGAAGGAAGAGGAGAATAATCGTTACATAGTATACAGGCTTTTAGAGACAATGTGTTTCTAAATTGTAAAATCTGTTGCAACAGCAACACAGCATGTGTAGGAGATGTCTCAACGTAGTTCATCAACTGCATGCTAAAGCAAATGTACTTGCATCACATTATTCATTTTGCTTACTTTGGCACTTAACATTAGTTAACATTGCCAACAGAGCAGCTTCTGTGTCCAGATCTGCAAGCCGTGGTATGATAAATGATAACCTCCTGAGACCGAGACTTTTGCTTGGTGTTTAATTTCTCCTAGCTGTTTGGGAAATATAAAAACTAAATTTAGTCTATGAACATGTAGGCGCTTTTGCAAAAACACGTCTTCATATGAGGACCATATAACTTATATATAATATCTTACTGTGTAATAAAATAAAATTAAAAATTGTCTAACAAAGTACAAAACTGTTTATTTCGAACAGTAAACATGAGGATACAAAACCAAAAGTTAAAACATAGTAAGCTGTTTATTTCAAAGCTCTGCTGTTAGATCATTTGTTTCTAACCGCTGTTGGGTCTCTGATGCTGGTTGCTACAGTAACGTAAACCGGCAAATCAGCGGACTGCTCACTCCAGCCTCTACCCACGTGCAGTACAGGATGCAGGTTTTCCTGAAAACGGGTGGGATCAAACGCTCCCTGAGCCACAGTGATCACGTGGTCCCAGTGTGAGTCCCCCAGTAGTCCAGGTGGGGGCGCTAGTTTCACAACTATGGTTCTCCAAAGACAATGAAGCAGAGAAGAAGACCGCAGTCCGCAGTGTTGTTACAGAGGAACAGGAGCTGATCTGCTGAAGGTAAACAACTCCTCTACACCTTAACACACTATTTACAACTCACTCTTACATTAATGGGTGAAGAGAAATGCTCTTTTGAAGAAAGGGTTGGGTCAAAAGGGGTCAGAATATTGTTGTAGTATTTATTTGAGAGATTTCTAAAAACGTCCTTTTCCTTATTATCTGAATATATTTTAAAACTCATATCTGCTGAGTAAATGCATCTCTCCCAGCGCTTGTCTGGAAAGCATGTGCAATTGTTAGTAGATAGATGTAGTTTCTATTGATGCCCTGAAATTCCCACCATAGAAAATAAAGCTGATAGAATGGCCCAGCCAATCACCTGACCTGAATCCAGTTGAAAACCCATGGAACTAAAGCTTAGAGTTCATAGAAGGAACCAAAGGAAACCTTCAGGATTTGAAGTGTTTGTGTGAAGAACGGACCAAAATCACACCTGAGCAATGCACCCCACTAGTTTCTCCATACAGGAGGCGTCCTCAAGCCAACAAAGTTTAAAGTATTAAATACATTTCAGTAAGCGTGTTAAATACTTTTTCCCTGTGCCCTTTCTCATTATTACACATAACTTAATTTGTGGACATCTATGGTTTGGTATGGTGGATTGAATGGGCTGTTACCAACATCTGGTGAGATGCTCTAAAGAGCACCTTTAGAAATATATCTACTTAGAAAATTGGCGATATGTTCAATACGTATTTCATTGGTTGTATGTGCCGTTTATTACACTCTTAAATTGAGTAACAATAAACTACAATAATGTAATGACATTATTCAACATATAATGTAATAAAACTCTAAGTGGACTGTTTGTTTTATAAGTTAATTTAAAGACATTGTATACAGCGATCAGCCATACATTTAATACCTCATCCTTGTATCTACACCCATTAGCCATCATATCACTTACTATATAGATGTGGAGTTCTGTAATTCCAGACTGTAGTCCACCTGTTTTCCTGTGCAATTTGTTGGCCTCCTTTCACACTGTTCTTCAATGCTCAGGCCCCCACAGGACTGACCACCACAGAGCAGGTAGTATTTGGGTGGTGGGTCATTCTTAGCACTGCAGTTACACTGACTGACATGGTGGTGGTGCGTCGCACCAGTGCGAGTGGATCAGGCTGGACTGAGAATAGTCCGTCAACCAGAAATATCAGCCAACAGTGTCGTGTGGGCGCTGATGAAGGACTAGAGGATGACCCACACAAACTGTGCAGCATCAGATTAGCTTCTGTCTCTGACTTTACATCTACAAGATGGACCAACCAGGTAGGAGTGTCTAATAGAGTGGACCGTAAGTGGACACTGCTGTGTCTGATCCACTCGTACCACCAGCACAAAACACGCTACAGTATGATTTATGCTTCTGTGTTCAATCAACACAGAGTCTGCAATGTAGCCTGCACAAGTGGCCTACGCTGTTATGAGTGTTTATACTTGTGCAGTGATGTATCTGTGTCATTTTGCAGCCATTCTGACTGATCGGTATATTTAGTGGTCCATTGTTGTAACTATTTAACTATGAACACCTTAATGACATGGATAGGTATATTTTTTTGTTTAGTTCTCAGTATTTAGTTATTTTTCCTCTGTTTATATTGTTCACTAGGCTTTTGTTAAATTGAAGTGGGAAATTCTGGTCCTGGAGGGCCAGATTCCTGCTCAGTTTTGTGCTTTTTCTGCTTAAGCACACCTGATTTTAGTCACCTGTTAATTGCCAGGTTTCCCTGTTAAAGCTGTTCTAGAATCTGGTTCCTGTTGCCCACCCCTGTATTAGAAAAGAACCTCTTAGGCTGGGCGAGCTGATATACAGTCATGGCCAAAGACCAAAAAATATTGGTACCCCCCTGCTTTCAGAAAAGGCACTATTTCTCCTAACAATGTATTGCAGAACAAGAACTGTGGAATATTATAGACAAATAATGGACATATAAATAGTTTTTGTCTTGTAGAAATAATTGGGAACAAAGGATTTTTTTGTGGATATTGGCCAGACAGTTTGTTTATGTTGGTGCATTTAATATTGTATTTGACATTTATATTGCATTTTTTTTGTTTTCCAGAATGGAATGACCTTGCAAGTCCTCTGCTGCTCTGTCTTAAAACGTACTTTCACAAACATCAAAGAATATCTCACAATGTTGTCATCAGAAGAGATCAATTGTGATAATGTTTCTGAAAGCTCCACTACTACGGAAAAAACGTATGGTTACTATTCTCCACAAGAACAACCCCAATACAGTACAGGAAAAGGGACATCTCACTACTGCTCAGACTGCGGGAAGAGTTTTAATCAACAGCGTGCCCTTCAGTCACACCAGCGCATTCACAGAGGAAAGAAACGGCATAAGTGCTTAGAGTGTGGAAGGGGTTTTATGATACAGCGTGACCTCCGAACACACCAGCGCATTCATACTGGAGAAAAACCGTATCACTGCTCAGACTGTGGAAAGAGTTTTAATCAACAGAGTCACCTCCGAACACACCAGCGCATTCACACTGGAGAGAAACCATATCACTGCTCAGTTTGTGGGAAGAGTTTTAGAGAGAGTGGTACTCTCAAAAAACACCAGCGCATTCACACAGAAGAGAAGCCGTATCACTGCTCGGAGTGTGGGATGAGATTTAGGAACAGTGGTAACCTCAGACAACACCAGCGCATTCACACAGGAGAAAAACCGTATTATTGCTCAGACTGTGGGATGAGTTTTAGAGAGAGTGGTACCCTCAAAAAACACCAGCGCATTCACACAGGAGAAAAACCGTATCACTGCTCAGAGTGTGGAAAGAGTTTTAATCAACAGAGTGCTCTTCAAACACACCAGCGCATTCACACTGGAGAGAAACCGTATCACTGCTCAGAGTGTGGGATGAGCTTTACAGAGAGTGGTAACCTCAAAACACACCAGCGCATTCACACAGGAGAGAAACCGTATTACTGCTCAGAGTGTGGGATGAACTTCCGACATTCAATTTTGAAGACTCACAAATGTGTTGAGAGGGAGGGTAAAACTTATGAGGGTTAAATGAGAACTGTGAACTGGTGAATGGGCGACACTTTTAACCAACACGTTTCAAGGTGGTTAAGCATAAAGTGTTTATTTAAATTTATGACATTTAGCCAACAGTCTTATCCAGAGCAACTTACAAGATAACTTGTATTACAGAGGTGGGCCAATGCAGTGTTAAGAGTCCAGTGACTCTGGTAAGTGGCCTCCAGCTATAAACCAGAGCTCATTTCTTTCACTTCTTATTGTATACTACATTTTATTTGTTTCAGGTTATTGGTGTTTGTAATTTTAATCAGTTGTTTTGAAAATGTCAAATTGCTAACATGTAATAATTTAATTGGATAATACTTACAATAAAAACATCAATAGAAATAAAAATCACAAAATGCTTAAATCTGGAAATAAGATAGTTTGGTACTAACTAAAACACTGAAACCAAAACGCAAAAAAATGCTTGCACCTTTTAAGCTTTCTTACTGGTGAAACAAGGGTAGTAAAACTTAAGTCTGGCTGGGAAGTAAGTTTTTTTTTTTTGTTTTTTTTGTTTTTTTTTGGGGGGGGGGGGGAATGAAGTGGAAAATAAAGGGAGAAAACGGTAATGAAATACATTATTGTTTCTGTGAAAGTAAGGTATATTCTCAGAATTCTTTTGAGTAGATGTAGTTTAAATTGAAAAGAAATCAGACATTCTATGTAGTGTTTTAAACATAGAGCTGACATACATAGCTGTGCTATTCTTATTCTTAAATGTTATTATTCCAGTCACATATTTACCTCAGCAGTGCTATTCTAGTCATGAATTTATCTCAGCACTGCAATTAATTATACATTTACATCAGAAGTGTTATTCTAATCATACATTTATCTCAGTAGTGCTAATCTAGTCATACTCTACTGAAAAAGTGCCATTCTAGTCATGAATTTACCTCAGCACTTGTATCATTATTTTTCATTTTTCTCAGCAGTGCTATTCCAGTCATAATTTACCACAGAAGAGCTGTCATAAATTTACCTCAGTAGTGCTATTATAATCATACATTTACCTCAGCACTGCTATTCTAGTCATACATTTACCTCAGTAGTGCTGTTCTAGTCATGAATTTACCTCAGCACTGCTATTACAATCATACATTTACCTTAGTAGTGCTATTCTAGTCATGAATTTACCTCAGTAGTGCTATTCTAGTCATACATTTACCTCAGCATTACTATTATAATCATACATTTACCTCAATAGTGCTATTCTAGTCATGCATTTACCTCAGTAGTGCTATTCTAGTCATACATTTACCTCAGCATTACTATTATAATCATACATTTACCTCAATTGTGCTATTCTAGTCATACATTTACCTTAGTAGTGCTATTCTAGTCATACATTTACCTCAGTAGTGCTATTCTATTCATTAATTTACCTCACTAGTGCTATTCTAGTCAAGAATTTACCTCAGCATTACTATTATAATCATACATTTACCTCAGTAGTGCTATTCTAGTCATGAATTTACCTCAGCACTGCTATTACAATCATACATTTATCTTAGTAGTGCTATTCTAGTCATGAATTTACCTCAGTAGTGCTATTCTATTCATTAATTTACCTCACTAGTGCTATTCTAGTCAAGAATTTACCTCAGCATTACTATTATAATCATACATTTACCTCAGTAGTGCTATTCTAGTCATGAATTTACCTCAGCACTGCTATTACAATCATACATTTACCTTAGTAGTGCTATTCTAGTCATGAATTTACCTCAGTAGTGCTATTATAATCATACATTTACCTCAATAGTGCTATTCTAGTCATACATTTACCTCAGTAGTGCTATTCTAGTCATGAATTTACCTCAGCATTACTATTATAATCATACATTTACCTCAATAGTGCTATTCTAGTCATACATTTACCTCAGTAGTGCTATTCTAGTCATGAATTTACCTCAGCACTGCTATCACAATCATACATTTACCTTAGTAGTGCTATTCTAGTCATGAATTTACCTCAGTAGTGCTATTCTAGTCATACATTTACCTTAGTAGTGCTATTCTAGTCATGAATTTACCTCATTAGTGCTATTCTAGTCATGAATTTACCTCAGCATTACTATTATAATCATACATTTACCTCAGTAGTGCTATTCTAGTCATGAATTTACCTCAGCAGTGCTATTAGTCATACATTTACCTCAGTAGTGCTATTCTAGTCATGAATTTACCTCATTAGTGCTATTCTAGTCAAGAACTTACCTCAGCATTACTATTATAATCATACATTTACCTCAATTGTGCTATTCTAGTCATACATTTACCTCAGTAGTGCTGTTCTAGTCATGAATTTACCTCAGCACTGCTATTACAATCATACATTTATCTTAGTAGTGCTATTCTAGTCATGAATTTACCTCAGTAGTGCTATTATAATCATACATTTACCTCAGTAGTGCTGTTCTAGTCATGAATTTACCTCAGCACTGCTATTACAATCATACATTTATCTTAGTAGTGCTATTCTATTCATTAATTTACCTCACTAGTGCTATTCTAGTCAAGAATTTACCTCAGCATTACTATTATAATCATACATTTACCTCAGTAGTGCTATTCTAGTCATGAATTTACCTCAGCACTGCTATTACAATCATACATTTACCTTATTAGTGCTATTCTAGTCATGAATTTACCTCAGTAGTGCTATTCTGGTCAAGAATTTACCTCAGCATTACTATTATAATCATACATTTACCTCAATAGTGCTATTCTAGTCATACATTTACCTCAGTAGTGTTATTCTAGTCATGAATTTACCTCAGCACTGCTATCACAATCATACATTTACCTTAGTAGTGCTATTCTAGTCATGAATTTACCTTAGCATTACTATTATAATCATACATTTACCTCAATAGTGCTATTAGTCATACATTTACCTCAGTAGTGCTATTAGTCATACATTTACCTCAGTAGTGCTATTCTAGTCATACATTTACTTCAGAATTACTATTATAATCATACATTTACCTCAGTAGTGCTATTCTAGTCATGAATTTACCTTAGTAGTGCTATTAGTCATACATTTACCTCAGTAGCGCTATTCTAGTCATACATTTACTTCAGCATTACTATTATAATCATACATTTACCTCAGTAGTGCTATTAGTCATACATTTACCTCAGTAGTGCTATTAGTCATACATTAACCTTAGTAGTGCTATTCTAGTCAGACATTTACCCCAGTAGTGCTGTTCTAGTCATTAATTTACCTCAGTAGTGCTATTCTAGTCAAGAATTTACCACAGCATTACTATTATAATCATACATTTACCTCAGTAGTGCTATTCTAGTCATGAATTTACCTCAGCAGTGCTATTAGTCATACATTTACCTCAGTAGTGCTATTCTATTCATTAATTTACCTCAGTAGTGCTATTCTAGTCAAGAATTTACCTCAGCATTACTATTATAATCATACATTTACCTCAGTAGTGCTATTCTAGTCATACATTTACCTCAGTAGTGCTATTCTATTCATGAATCTACCTTGGTAGTGCTATTCTAGTCATACATTTACCTCAGTAGTGTTATTCTAGTCATGAATTTACCTCAGCACTGCTATTACAATCATACATTTACCTCAGTAGTGCTATTCTAGTCATGAATTTACCTCAGTAGTGCTATTAGTCATACATTTACCTTAGTAGTGCTATTCTAGTCATGAATTTACCTCAGTAGTGCTATTAGTCATACATTTACCTTAGTAGTGCTATTCTAGTCAAGAATTTACCTCAGCATTACTATTATAATCATACATTTACCTCAGTAGTGCTATTCTAGTCAAGAATTTACCTCAGCATTACTATTATAATCATACATTTACCTCAGTAGTGCTATTATAATCATACATTTACCTCAATATTGCTATTCTAGTCATACATTTACCTCAGTAGTGCTATTCTAGTCATGAATTTACCTCAGCATTACTATTACAATCATACATTTACGTTAGTAGTGCTATTCTAGTCATGAATTTACCTCAGTAGTGCTATTAGTCATACATTAGTCATGGGGCAGTGGTGGCTCAGCGGTTAGAGCGCCGGGTTATCGATAACAGGGTTGTGGGTTCGATTCGGCAAGCTGCCACTGTTGGGCCCTTGAGCAAGGCCCTTTACCCTCTCTGCTCCCCGGGCACTGGAGTTGGCTGCCCACTGCTCTGGGTGTGTGTGTGTGTGTGTGTGTGTGTGTGTGTGTGTGTGTGTGTGTGTGTGTGTACTCACTGCCCCTAACACATGTGTGTGTGTGAGTGTGTGTTCACTACCAGATGGATTAAATGCGGAGGACACATTTCGCTGTACACTGTCCAGTGACAAATACGTGCACCTTTACCTTTTTTACCTTTACATTTTCCTCAGTAGTGCTATTCTAGTCATACATTTTCCTCAGTAGTGCTATTCTAGTCATACATTTATCTCAGTAGTGCTATTCTAGTCATGAATTTACCTCAGCACTGCTATTATTATCATACATTTACCTCAGTAGTGTTATTCTAGTCATGAATTTACCTCAGCACTGCTATTACAATCATACATTTACCTCAGCAGTGTTATTCTAGTCATGAATTTACCTCAGTAGTGCTTTTAGTCAAGAATTGACCTCAGTAGTGCTATTCTAGTCATGAATTTACTTCAGTAGTGCTATTCTAGTCATGAATTTACTTCAGTAGTGCTATTCTAGTCATGAATTTACTTCAGTAGTGCTATTCTAGTCAAGAATTTACCTTAGCATCACTATTATAATAATACATTTACCTCAATAGTGGTATTCTATTCATTAATTTACCTCAGTAGTGCTATTCTAGTCAAGAAGTTACCACAGCACTGCGATCACAATCATACATTTACCTTAGTAGTGCTATTCTAGTCATGAATTTACCTCAGTAGTGCTATTAGTCATACATTTACCTCAGTAGTGCTATTCTAGTCATGAAGTTACCTCAGCATTACTATTATAATCATACATTTACCTCAGTAGTGCTATTCTAGTCATGAAGTTACCTCAGCACTGCTATTACAATCATACATTTACCTTAGTAGTGCTATTCTAGTCATGAATTTACCTCAGCACTGCTATTACAATCATACATTTACCTTAGTAGTGCTATTCTAGTCATGAATTTACCTCAGTAGTGCTATTATAATCATACATTTACCTCAGCATTACTATTATAATCATACATTTACCTCAATAGTGCTATTCTAGTCAAGAATTTACCTTAGCATTACTATTATAATCATACATTTACCTCAATAGTGCTATTCTAGTCATACATTTACCTTAGTAGTGCTATTCTAGTCATGAATTTACCTCAGTAGTGCTATTAGTCATACATTTTCCTCAGTAGTGCTATTCTAGTCATGAATTTACCTCAGTAGTGCTATTCTAGTCATAATTTACCTCAACACTTTCATTATAATCATACATTTACATCAGTAGTGCTATTCTAATCATGATTTTACCTCAGCACTGCTATAATAATAATACATTTACCTCAGAAGTGCTATTCTAGTCATACATTTACCTCATTAGTGCTATTCTACTCATGGATTTAATTCAGTAGTGCTATTGTAGTCATGAATGTACCTCAGCACTGCTATTACAAACATACATGTACCTCAGTAGTGCTATTCTAGTCATGATTTTACCTCAGTAGTGCTATTCTAGTCATGATTTTACCTCAGCATCACTATTATAATCATACATTTACCTCAGTAGTGGTATTCTAGTCATGGATTTACCTCAGTAGTGCTATTCTAGTCATGAATTTACCTCAGCACTGCTATTATAATCACACATTTATCTCAGTAGTGCTATTCTAGTCATGATTTTACCTCAGCATCACTATTATAATCATACATTTACCTCAGCATCACTATTATAATCATACATGTACCTCAGTAGTGCTATTCTAGTCATACATTTACCTCAGCACTGCTATTACAATCATACATTTACCTTAGTAGTGCTATTCTAGTCATGATTTTACCTCAGTAGTGCTATTCTAGTCATGATTTTACCTCAGCATCACTATTATAATCATACATTTACCTCAGTAGTGGTATTCTAGTCATGGATTTACCTCAGTAGTGCTATTCTAGTCATGAATTTACCTCAGCACTGCTATTATAATCACACATTTATCTCAGTAGTGCTATTCTAATCATGATTTTACCTCAGCATCACTATTATAATCATACATTTACCTCAGCATCACTATTATAATCATACATTTACCTCAGTAGTGCTATTCTAGTCATGATTTTACCTCAGCATCACTATTATAATCATACATTTACCTCAGCATCACTATTATAATCATACATTTACCTCAGTAGTGCTATTCTAGTCATACATTTACCTCAGTAGTGCTATTCTAGTCATGATTTTACCTCAGCATCACTATTATAATCATACATTTACCTCAGTAGTGCTATTCTAGTCATGATTTTACCTCAGCATCACTATTATAATCATACATTTACCTCAGCATCACTATTATAATCATACATTTACCTCAGTAGTGCTATTCTAGTCATGAATTTACCTCAGCACTGCTATTATAATCACACATTTACCTCAGTAGTGCTATTCTAGTCATGATTTTACCTCAGCATCACTATTATAATCATACATTTACCTCAGTAGTGCTATTCTAGTCATACATTTACCTCAGTAGTGCTATTCTAGTCATGAATTTACCTCAGCATTACTATTATAATCACACATTTACATCAGCACTGCTATTATAATCACACATTTACCTCAGTAGTGCTATTCTAGTCATGATTTTACCTCAGCATCACTATTATAATCATACATTTACCTCAGTAGTGCTATTCTAGTCATACATTTACCTCAGTAGTGCTATTCTAGTCATGAATTTACCTCAGCATTACTATTATAATCACACATTTACATCAGCAGTGTTATTCTAATCATACATTTACATCAGCAGTGTTATTCTAATCATACATTTATCTCAGCAGTGTTATTCTAATCATACATTTATCTCAGTAGTGCTATTCTAGTCATGAATTTACCTCAGCATTACTATTATAATCACACATTTACATCAGCAGTGTTATTCTAATCATACATTTATCTCAGTAGTGCTATTCTAGTCATGAATGTACTTCTGCGGACTGCTTACTCCAACTTACCCATGTGCAGCGGAGGCGACGGGGTTTGTCGTAAAACGGGTGTAATTAAAGGCCCTGCAGCTACAGTGATCTCTTGGTCCCAGTGTAAGTCTTCCTGCAGTCCATGTGGGGGCGCTAGTTCTACAACTGTAGTTCTCCAAAGACAACAATGCGAAGAAGAAGATCCTGGTCCGCAGTGTTGTAGAGGAACAGGAGCTGCTCTGCTGGAGGTAAACAGCTCTTCTACACTTTTACACTCTGATTACAACTAACTCTCACAGAAGTGGGTGGGGAAATTATTTAAAGACACATTTGGGTGGGGACAGATTCTGAATGTTGTTTTTCTGCGATTAAAAACGGATAAACCTGATACACTACTGCACCACTAGTCTTTACAGTAACATATAGCTAGCTAATTCAAATACTAGAATTACAAGATCGTAAAAAAGTATTTTTTTTCATTTCTGATTTTCATAAGCAGTAAATTATTCTGAAGTAAAGTAAAACAACATTTCAAATGTTACTGTACATGTTATCTACATCTTTAAACGAAATCCCTCATGAATGGATATTTCCCTGATATGCACTCGTTTTGTGTAATTATAAATGTAATGAATGGTGTATTATAAGTTAAAATAAACGGAAACACAGTTACCTTTAAGGTGCATGTAATGCATGAAACGTGTGCATGTAATTATTGAGGGTTATTTATTTATTGCCTATCACACTAAATTCTAACATTTGGCTACCTGTGGTGGTGTGTGTTCATTCCTCTTCCTCCACCAGATTCTTTTAAAATATTTTTAAGTACTTATGTTTACTGAGGAACTTCGTGAAAAGTCAGTAGTTTGACCTTACTTGAGTACAGTCTTTCACAGTGCTTCTCTGGAGAGCATGTGCGATTGTCAGTAGACTGTGAAATAAGTCACAGGGCATAATGGGTTAAGCTGACTGGGGAATGGTTGTCCAGAGGCGAAAATACCTCAAAGAGGTATTAAATCACAGGTTCCACATTGCATTACTGTAACTACACTGATGCCGGATATTGTGTTGTACTTGAGAAGCAAACAGAAAGATTATCTTGGAGCGCTAATAGTGCAGTTTAAAGATGAAAGATGTCCATAAATATTTTGGACATGTAGTTTATGTGATGTTAAGTAATTTCAATAATGCATTAATTAAATAAATTATGACATTTCTGTTTTGTATTACTTTAGTTGTTTCACATTTTAAGTATTACACAATCTTTATCTCTTAGAAATTAAGTCCCCCATTAGATAATATTTTCCTCATTTATCTATATAAAGATCACTGATCACTATTTCACTATTTGTCAGCTTGACACTATGTTGTTGAATTTTATATTGATTTGTTTTTCCTTTTCCAGAATGGAATGACCGTTGCAATCTCTCTTCTGTGGCTTCTAGTGTCCTTTTTTTCTCGCATCTTTTAAAATTGACCTTAAGAAACATCACAAAGAGGGATATCTCACAATGTTGTCACCAGAAGAGATCAAATGTGAGGAGGAAGTTTCCAAAACCCCTGCTACTGAGAAAAAGACTGTTTTGTCCTCTCCACAAGAACAAACGCGAACCAATACCAGAAAAGGGACACCTCACCACTGCTCAGACTGTGGAAAGAGTTTTATGAAACTGAGTGTTTTTCAAACACACCAGCGCATTCACACAGGAGAGAAACCCTATCACTGCTCAGAGTGTGGGAAGAGTTTTAATCAACAGAGTAATCTCAATAAACACCAGCTCATTCACACAGGAGAGAAACCGTATTACTGCTCACAGTGTGGGAAGAGTTTTAATCAACAGAGTAATCTCAAAAAACACCAGCGCGTTCACACTGGAGAGAAACCGTACCAGTGCTCAGACTGTGGAAAGAACTTTTATCAACAGAGTGCTCTTCAAACACACCAGCGCATTCATACGGGAGAGAAACCGTATTACTGTTCAGAATGTGGGATGAGTTTTAGAGAGAGTAGTACCCTGAAAAAACACCAGCGTATTCACACAGGAGAGAAACCATATCACTGCTCAGAGTGTGGGAAGAGCTTTTATCAACAGAGTGCTCTTCAAACACACCAGCGCGTTCATACGGGAGAGAAACCGTATCACTGCTCAGAATGTGGGATGAGTTTTATCGAGAATGTTAAACTCCGAAAACACCAGCGCATTCACACAGGAGAGAGACCGTATCACTGCTTGGAGTGTGGAAAGAGCTTTTATCAACAGAGAGCTCTTCAAACACACCAGTGGATTCACTCAGGAGAAAAACCATATCACTGCTCAGATTGTGGGAAGAATTTTAGAGACAGTTGTAACTTCAAAAAACACCAGCGCATTCACACAGGAGAAAAACCATATCACTGCTCAGAGTGTGGAATGAATTTTAGAAATAGTGGTACCCTCAAAACACATCTGCGCATTCACACTGGAGAGAAACCGTATTACTGCTCAGAATGTGGGAGGAATTTTAGAAATTGTAGTGCTCTGAAAGCACATCAGCGCAGTCACACAGGAAAGAAACCGCATCACTGAAAATGTTGGAGGAACTCCCAACATTCAATTTTGAAGACACAGATGCACAGATGGAGATAAAACAACAAATAACGGTGGTTAAACGAGAGTGATGTATAATAAAAATACTATGAAGGCATATCTGAAAGTGTAAAGTAAATGTTTAAAGCACTGTTAATATTTTTTTTTTTAATAATGTGTTATGTGAACTGCTGGACTGCTGGATGAGTGTACAACACGTGTGAGCCTGTCTTACCTTAGAGTTTAAAGGTGGTTGAGCAGAAACTGCTTATAACACTAAAAAACAAGCAAATGTAGAGAGATTTGTATGTTTTTTTTTTTATATTATGAAGGACCTAAATATGGTCAAAAAACAATAAATGCAGAGGTAAAACTATGTAGAAGTGTTCATTTGGAAAATAGTTCTGCATTGAATTTTATATATTAGTCTAGTGGGCTAGTTGGAAGATGTTAAATCAGACATCAAAGTGCAACTTGGAATGATGTACTTCAGCTGGATAATTGTTCTGGAGGTCTGAAAGGTTGAGAAAGTGGAAAATGGTATGTAATCATCTGTGGACTTTTGTTCTTTTAAACCATAAAAGCTGCAAAATCTAAACAATACATTGAATAGAATAGAACACTAAACCTATCAGGTTGTCACCTTTTAAGCTTTGTCCTTCGGGAAACGTGGCTGGAAAAACGTTACCAGGTGAACACAGGCAGTGAATTAAGTGAGGAAAATGGAAATAAAATCCATTTTCTTCTGAGTGCAAGTAAGGTAGACTTTTTAAATATAAGTAGAGTAGGTCTAATTTTTTGTAAGAAATTCACACTATCTGTGCATTATTTTAAATACAGATCTGTGACTTACATATTTGCATTATTCATACTGTTAAATGTTATTAATAAAGGTGCATTGGTTAAGGTTCAAGAAACACAGCAGTTGAACAGAACAGATTCGTTTTCTGTTTCTATCGATAAACACAAAGTTCGACTCTATGCCCTTTCATATTAGAGTCTAATCATGCCTGGTTTTCCCACATACTCTACTTCTTTTTGATATTGTGGTGGCATTTTCCCCAAGAAGGCATTAAACTGTGGTGTTAATATTGTACCCTAATATAATGTTGTTGTTTTTTTCTTATATAGCGCTTTACATAAACCCACTTACGAACCATGGGTTATACAAATATTTTCGTGCAGATTACAAAATATAATAAGGAACACAGGTACACAGTCTGGAGGTTGGATTAGATGGTAAATATCTCTGCTGCTGGGGTTTCTATTAGTTATCATTGTACATTAGTTGGTTTGTGAAACTGCTGAACCAAAACAGAGGGATGTTTACACCTCTGATTTCCAGCCTCACTTTCAGTGGATCCCATGTCATGAGGAAATGTAAAAACAGGCACTAGGTATTTTACATTGTATTAGGCTAAACAGAGTCTGAGGAGTCAGTTGAAGCTGCGCATGGTGCATTAAGAATGGGTGGGATCACGAGGATTAAAAAATTATGATGTAAAAACAAGAAGATGTGATAAAATGGGCAAGGGGAGGTCAGGGGAGAACTCCTTCTGTACCCTCCTTACCCCAAAGTGTATAAATGAAAAAAAAAAAAACTTTTGTGACTTAAGTGTGTTGATTTGATTGTTTATGTTGGTTCATGCCCAGATGCATCTTTAATCAAATATTTGCCTGTTATTCAGGTCAGCTGTTTTCTCTATTTTAGGATTGGACAGCCTGTCAATTTGTCCATGACAAATGGATGATAAACTGTTTATAGAATGTGGAAATAGATTTACCTGTTTTGCTCTGTTCCTTCCCCACAAACCTTAGTCCCCATGTCATACACTGCTATTGCGATTGCAGGTTCTTCTTTAATAGAGCACCTGAGTGCAACAAAACACTGGTGAGATCATACATAATAGATAAATAATTAGATCATTCTGAGAACCACAACCTTTACAAAACCTATTATTTTAATGCTGTAGAACCCACCCTCAGCCATCATTTGACTTTTAAACTATATAATTTAATTATGAATACCTAAGTATATTCACACTCCTCATTATGAACCAGCCAGATTAGAGGTACTAGACTTACTTTTAAAAGATATGTGCTGTCCATGTCATTGACATTTTACCTTCAGCTGCTGCTATGTGTAAATTCATTCATGTTGCTTATGATGCCATGTTTTTAACTAAACAATAGATGAAGTTATTAAAATACAGAACATAAACAAGCTTTAGTCAGAGTGAATTTGATCACACTCCACAATCCAAACCTTTTTCGGTAACTGATGGATTTGAACAGAAACAGGTGTATTTCTGAGAGGCACTGAGTGTAAATGTGTCAAGCTGAGCTGAACTGGGATTAAACTCTCCTGTTAGATCTTCTGTTAGACATTCTCAACCAGCCAATCAGCGGACCGGCCATTTCAACCTATACCGCAATACGAGAGAGCTTAAACGCCCCTGAGCCGCAGTGATTAGCTACGTGGTCCAGTGTGAATTCTCCTGCAGTCCAGGCGAGGCGCTAATTCTACAACTGTGGTTCTCCAAAGACAACAAAGCGGAGAAGAAGAAAATCAGAGAGAAAATTATAGAGGAACAGGAGCTGATCTGCTGGAGGTAAACAACTCCTCTACACCTTTACACACTGTTTACAATATATATATATATAAAAGCTTGGGTGGGGATGATGTGGTCAGAGATTTGTTTGTCAGGTTCAGAATAAACATCTCTAATACACTAGCTACTGCACTGTTAATCTTTACAGGAATGTACTAGTTTATCTAAGAGCAGAATATCATGGGAAAAAGTCATATTTAAAAGGGTAAACTCATGATATATTTATTACATGTTTTACAAGTTGTGATGTTGAGACTGAATAGTAATTGCTCCAACTCAGAATATGATTTTTTAATCATTTGAGATACTGGATGTTTTGTGGAAAAATAAGCCATACCTATCAAAAGTAAAACAAAGGTTTGGAATATGTAATGTAATGAAATATAAAATATGATACTTTACCCCTTTAAATGAAATTATGAATGTATTCATGTTGCTTATGATGCCATGTTTTTAACTAAACAATAGATGAAGTTATTAAAATACAGAACATAAACAAGCTTTAGTCGGAGTGAATTTGATCACACTCCACAATCCAAACCTTTTTCGGTAACTGATGGATTTGAACAGAAACAGGTGTATTTCTGAGAGGCACTGAGTGTAAATGTGTCAAGCTGAGCTGAACTGGGATTAAACTCTCCTGTTAGATCTTCTGTTAGACATTCTCAACCAGCCAATCAGCGGACCGGCCATTTCAACCTATACCGCAATACGAGAGAGCATAACATATATGAATAGTAATTGCTCCAACTCAGAATATGATTTTTTTAATCATTTGAGATACTGGATTTTTTGTGGAAAAATAAGCCATACCTATCAAAAGTAAAACAAAGGTTTGGAATATGTAATGTAATGAAATATAAAATATGATAGTTTACCCCTTTAAATGAAATTATGATAATGAATGAACTTTTTTCCACAATATTTCCTGAGAGGCACTAGTATTGTTAAATATTAATGTAACAACTTATATGCAAAACATATTTTATTATAAGAACGATTTAATGTATTTTTTTCCCTGTAATTACCAAGAATCTAATTAGCATAAGGTGAGCCAAAACATGTAATTATTGAGGCTTGTGCATTTATTTATTGAATAAAATCAGAGGTCTAACCTTAGCTGAAGTCTGTCTCTTTCTCAGTGCTTCTCTAAAGCATTTGTGCATTACAATATATTGTTTTCACAATCTCAGAATGGTCCAATATGGAGAGTAGAGTAAGAGAAGATTGTCCACATATTTGAATGAGAGTGCAGTACATATATGAAACAAAGCATGACCCTCAAACACTGTTGTGTTCTCTTTTTGAAAAGCAAATCCCATGTAAACAAGAAAAATAGGCAAGCCTAGTTTTGCCATTCCGCCATTAGCAATGGGGAGTTTGGGACCGAAATATCTGGTCTTTATGGTGAAAATGGTTCTGGGGCATAAAGGACTCAAGCCTTGCTCTCAGAGCCTTAAGCTATAGACCACAAATTTACTAGTTTTTAGATGCGAAGGGCCCAGGACCTCATGAACATGGCTTGTGAAAGGCTGCATTAGCAATGCTGATGATGCCAATGTTGCAATACCAATACTGCAGTTAGCACCTTGGAGCTCCTCAAAATTTTCAATTGTTTGTTGGTCAGTCCTAGGAATACTGATTAAATCTAAGTGGTCACATGTTTGTATGTATAATTCTGACCATGTGTTTATTTCAGAAACACTTTTCCCCAGCAAATGCTACCATTACCCTAACCTTCCTGTCTAAACAGTATGAAAACGTCCCACCAGGCAAATGTGTATATATAGTCTCAATGCTAGGGTTAGGAGTCTTGTCCAAGGACTCTTATTGGTGTAGTGCAGCAAAGTCATCCAGACTGGTAAATCGAACCCCAGTCTCCCACATGGTGTGGTAGCTCACTGGCAGGTAGCGGTGTGATCTGTTGCACCACACCAACCACAGATGCCAAGTCCATGCTGAGGAAAAGCATCCTCACAACATGATGCTGCCAATACTGAACTTTTTAAACATGTGTACATTTGGAACACCACCTAGACAGCCTTGGTTTCTCAGCTTCCAAAAAAACTGGCAACAGCTCTGGTTAGGTTCCAAAAAGGGTTTTTGCTAGTGTGCTGGCTGTATGTAAATCTTTGCGGCATAACGAAAATGAGCCTGTTGCATGGTTTTGTAATTGGCCCATTTTATAGCTGTTTTACGGATGTGGATTTTGCTTTTAAAGAAAGACACAGCACTATTTGAGGTTTATGGTTTGTCATGTCCATGAACTAGATTTATTTGTTTTTTAATTATGGCCTAGGTGAATTGACATTCAAGGGCACCTTTAAAGTTGAATGGAACATTCCAGAAAGATGCAGAACATAAATGAGCCAACTTCTTTCTGTGACAGGTACTACTGTGAACACTCCATATGTACACTATATGGACAAAAGTATAAAGATGACTTACCAGACAGTTTCAAAATTTCACCATTTCACTTGTGCAGTGTCACAATGTTGTGATCAGTAAATTGTATCCTAATTTCTTTTTCCCTTCATTTCTGCAGAATGAAATGACCTCTCGTCACAAGTCGTCTGCTGCTCCTTACACCTTACATCAAATTTACCTCAAGAAACATCACAAAGAGGAAAAACTTGTTGAAAACAATGTTGTCAGCAGAAAAGATAAAATCTGAGGATGAAGTTTCCCAAATCTCTGCTACTCAAAAACCTATTAATTGTCACAGTTTTTCACAAGAACAAACCCAAAACAATACAGAAAAAGGAAAACCTCACCACTGCTCAGACTGCGGGAAGAGTTTTATGAAACGAAGTGCTCTTCAAACACACCAGCGCATTCACACAGGAGAGAAACCATATCACTGCTCAGACTGTGGGAAAACTTTTAATCAACAGAGTAGTCTCACAAAACACCAGCTCATTCACACAGGAGAGAAGCCGTATTACTGCTCAGAGTGTGGAAAGAGTTTTAATCAACAGAGTAATCTCAAAAAACACCAGCGCATTCACACAGGAGAGAAGCCGTACGAGTGCTCAGATTGTGGGAAGAGTTTTCATCAAAAGAGCGCTCTTCAAACACACCAGTGGATTCACACTGGAGAAAAAATTTATAATTGCTCAGAGTGTGGGATGAGTTTTAGAGAGAGTGGTAAACTCAGAAAGCATCAGCTTATTCACACTGGAGAGAAACCGTATCACTGCTCAGAGTGTGGGATGAGGTTTAGAGAGAATGGTAAACTCAGAAGACACCAACGCATTCACACTGGAGAGAAACCGTATCCCTGCTCTGAGTGTGGGATGAGTTTTAGAGAGAGTGGTAAACTCAGAAAACACCAGCACATTCACACAGGTGAAAAACCATATCACTGCACAGACTGTGGGATACGTTTTAGGGACCGTTGTAATTTAAAAAAACATCAGCGCATTCACACAGGAGAGAAACCGTATCACTGCTCAGATTGTGGAATTAATTTTAGAAATAGTAGTACTCTCAAAACACATGAGCGCATTCACAGTGGAGAGAGACCGTATTACTGCTCAGAGTGTGGGAGGAATTTTAGAAGTAGTAGTGCCCTTAAAAGACATCAACGTATTCACACAGAAATGAAACTGTAACACTAGGAGGAACTGTTGACGTTCAAAACGTAAGACACACAAATGCAGTGAGACTGTGAAATCCGAAGTGTAAACATGCAATGTATATTGCAAAATATCTGAAAATGTAAATGTATGGACACAGTGATGTGATCTTTTTAAAATGTCTAATTTATTTTGTAAAAAGAATATTAGGTGCCATCTGGACGTCTGTGGACAACTCTTGTGAGCCTCTTATACCTTAAGTATAAAAAATAAACAGAATTATGTATGTTCTTTGGCAAAACAGTTTGAAAATACATTTACATCAGTTGAAAAATGTTTAATTAGACATCAAAGTCAAACTGGGAAACTGAATGACCATTAGCTGTAGATGTGAAAGAGGATGGGAAGAATGAGAGAAAAAAATTGTGTAATTATTAAACTGAGAACATTTTTGGAATTGAAAGCATTGAAAACAAATATACATTACTGAATCCTTCAAGTTGTCTTTTAAGCTTTCTCATTAATGAATGCAGGCAAAGTGAATAAAATGAGCTTGGTAGAATGTGGAAATAAAATTCATTATCTTTTGTATAAAAGTAAGGCAGAAAACAGGACATTTTTCTTTTTTAGACTTGAAACTTCTGAATGGATTTTTAGAATAGACTATTTTGAAATGAACTCACACTATGTAGTGTTATTATTAAATGTGTGTTGGTTAAGATTCAAGAAACACAATGTGAGTATTCCAGGAAATGGGTTAGGCAACTAAACCAGGTATGTTAACATGGGATGTCTATCCTTTGGGAACCGGAAAACTTTGATGCTCAAATTGTTTACAGGGCTCTTAGTCAGGAACATGTTTATTAGATATCCTGTCATGATAAATTGATAAATATCGCAGTCAGTTATCTACATAAATAACAATCTTAGGCGCACATTTCAAACACTGTGAGTCAACCCTCACTTTTCAGCAGATTTTATGAATCACACTCGCTTTTTGCCACTGGACGTCTGTCTTCTGTACAACATAGAAGACTCTGAACAGATCAGATAGGTGACTGTTGAATTAAAATTCTTTTATGGCATTAGCAAGCATAGATATCAAAGTGAAATTCCACAGAATCTCAGGTTTATTAACCAATAATAAAAAGGTGAACAGGTGTAAATATAATTGGGAAGCAATAGATAAATTATTCTACACTTTCATGACTTTTTAATCTTTCAGGACTTCCACGGATCATTGGCTGCATGGATGGAACCCACATACCTATTACAGCACCTTCAGGAAAGGGAATTATGTGTACATAAAATCCCTCTAATGCATTAATGTAGACCATTGCAACCTTTTGTCAAACTTATCAACTTAACACATTTACTGCAACTTAGGTTCTCCTGCTGAATTTCTTCCATTGTCTTTGATTTTTTGGAGCTTGACATGTCACACTGTTTAATTTGTACCTCCAGTTGGACCTTGTTTAACTTTACAATCAGCTTGAAAGAAAGAGAAAATAATAGCATGTTATAACCAAATAAATAGCACTACGGGTTCTAAATATTTCAGGTATTTGCTGGAACACATGATCATGTTCTTACTGTTCCTAGCTGGGCTCAGGACATGGGCGGTCCCTCATTTGCTTGGAATTGCCAGTCACATTCTGTTACAGGATAGTCTCACACATACATAAATGGCAGATCAAATGTAATGGCATGCTCTGTAGGCCTCCTAGTACCAGCCTGTTCTGAGGCAGCTGAGATGGTTTCTTCATCATCCTGTAACACTGTTTTACTAAAATCTCTTTTCAGATAAATTTTCAGTTCTTTTTTTATTAGTAATAACAAAAAAGTTTAAAGCATGTATGAAGCAAGTTTTAAGCACTGTATGAATAATAATACGTATGAATAATAACATAATATTCATTTTTAAGCACTACAGTAGAAATTAAGTATTACTAACAGTGTAGTGCTTTGTAAACATAATATTTAGAGGATTTTTTTCCCAATTCATTTTTCCTACCATAGGATTAAGTAGAAGTGTGTGAAATTTAAGATAATTCTTTATTAATCCCACATCAATAAATGTAATATTGTTTAAGGAATATACAGACAACATAAATGTTTAAACTTTTATGTTTGCAAGAAACAAAATATGGAATAGATTTCCATAAACCATCTGTTGTTCTCTGTAACATGTGAATTGTCCCCACTGTAGGAGCTTGGGATTTGTTTTGTGAAATTTTCCCACAGTTTTCCTGTGTGTGCACCAAAGACCCTTAGTCAGAGAGAAGTCGTAATTTTTTTTGGTTTAACGTTTGGGTTTGAGAAAAGTAAGGCGCGCGTTTCCATCAAACTGCTGCCCCTTTCTGAAAAAAGTGACAAAACATAAAACGTAAATGGTCGGGGGTGACATTAGGGGTGGAAAGAAAATAGCGGTACAGAACTGCTTTTAAAAACATACCTCTGACCATAGGTCTTCCACACATTACCAGCGAAAAAGCGGGACCCCAAACCCACACACACACAGTTTGAGGAAACTCAGTATGGATTCCAGACAACTTCCCAAAGAGGATCTTGAATTGATCGGACTACTTTCACCAAGGAAACGTATGAAGAATGCGTTCGGGAAAATCTGCATTTGTACAACGTACAATATAGTATAGTTTCCCTGTGGCCTAAAAAGTTGCGGGAGCAAATGGGCGTGGAGGATTTTGCGCCTACGGTCAAAGATGTTGCAACGGCTAAAATATTTCTCCGCAACATTCCAGAGGAAATCGTGTCTAAAAATGTCGTTTTGAGGGTGAAACCTCTGGGGGATACTCGTGAAGACCGAGCGACTTTGATTTTCGGTACTCTGATAGACTGTTCAAAAGACTTTGAGGCGAAATGATCTCTAGTACACCTTTTCTGAGAAGAAAAAGAACTGTAACCTGACCAATGTGACGCTGACTGAGAGAGAGCTGCACATGCTCAATCAAACCATCCCGAAAACAAAACAGGTGGGTGAAATCCATTCTATGCAGGTTCAGACACGAAACACGAGACCCACCGTCCACGATTCGGGCTTCTGATGAGCGGAGGACTGATGAGCGTTAAGGTGAGATCCGCCTTTCAACAACGACGCATAACTCTGATCATCTCAGGCTATACGGAGCACAGCAACGCCTACAGAGTTCAGCTGGAGGTGCGAACGGCTGAGGTCCTACGTCAAGAAAGCCTGTGTGAAAATGACGAGGAGCAATGATTCACTTTTCCGCTCCACTCGAAAATGAGACCGAGGAGATCATTGAAGGTTCGCTGCTGGAATCTGAACTTTTAGACATCTTAGACCCGTCACTTTTTTTATAGTTCATGTGTAAGAGATGCCTTATGTTTGAGATTCATATCACAGTAATCACGTGCGATCCTTTCAACACTTTTCTTTCTCTGTCACCAGCGAGCGACAAGTGCACCTGCATCGACTGCGACGTACCTGGGTCAGAGCACTGCTGACTAGTCACAATGACCAGGACGACGATGAATTTGAAAACAACAAACGGGGGAGGTTGTCCTCACCTTCACTAAGCGAGAAGCAAAACCGCATTGAAAGTCGGGTCGGATCACCTCTTACAGACGAGGAAAGTTCCGAAGACGATGGGATATACGTAAAGATGACAAACCTGACATCGGTGGTTGATGATGATGAGGTGAAGAATGAGGAGATTGGTCGACGTGAAGAAGAAGAGTTTCTGAAACGTGTCTGGAGAGTGAAACGGGGAAACAAGAAATTATAAAATGACAGAAATGTCAAAGCTTTTGGAAACGATCTGCGCACGAGCTCTTAATGATATGATCAGAGAAAGGAATGAGCAACAGTGTGAGGGGTGTAAAATTGACCATCCATCACAAAATCAACACACCTGCGTGGAAGGTGTGCCGGTGCGTTTCATAGATGTGTTAATATAGAAGTGGTTCAGCGATCTGGATGAATGTGAGACCATGCTTCACAAGTGTCTGGAGTTTGGAGTTACTGACAATCTTCGTCTGACTATCTTTCCAAAAATCTCTTTGAGGCGTTGATTCGTTATTTCCACTCCACTGAGGAGTTTAGTGATCAGTGTGAAGAGGCTGCTGCATCCCTGTATAACATTCTAATGAAGCCTGATGTTGGTGAAAAATAAAAAATGCTGCTGCTACTGTTACCGCTTTGTTTTTCTGCACGCTGTCATTTCTTTTAATAAACATGTTCATCAACTCGTCTGTAAGAGGTGATCCGACCCGACTTTCAATGCGGTTTTGCTTCTCGCTTAGTGAAGGTGAGGACAACCTCCCCCATTTGTTGTTTTCAAATTCATCGTCGTCCTGGTCGTTGTGACTAGTCAGCAGTGCTCTGACCCAGGTACGTCGCAGTCGATGCAGGTGCACTTGTCGCTCGCTGGTGACAGAGAAAGAAAAGTGTTGAAAGGATCGCACGTGATTACTGTGATATGAATCTCAAACATAAGGCATCTCTTACACATGAACTATAAAACATAAAAAACCCGTTCACATTCCCATGTGTAAATCTTTTTGGCATTAAGTGGTACTTATTACTACTTGCGTCACACTTCATCCTAATTCACATGTAATAGTTTACTTAGCAGCACAGTATGACCCTCCCCCCCCCCCCCCCCCCCCCCCACACACACACACACACATACTTTTTAAAACTAGAGCTGCACAATGTGGAAAAACAAGCATAAAAAGAGTAAGTGTGAATAATAATAATAATAATAATAATAATATAGTGCATTTCAAATACTAATACAAATACTAAATACAAAAACTAAATACAAATACACTATTTTGGAATAACAATATATTGCTTTTTCAAGCAATAAAATCATATGCATAGGAAATAACAATATGGTAATTCTCAAGCACTACAATAAAAGAAAAAAGGAACAACAATAGGGGTTTTCGAACAGTACTATAAGTATTAAGAATAGTAAATAGGTGTTTTTAAGCACTATAAGTATATAAGTATGAGAAATATGTTTTCAAGTTATTTTCAGGTACTGTGACAATATATAATGTGAAGACTATTCAAACATTTTTTGTTTTTCAAACACTATAATAAGTATGAGGTATAACAAAATAGTGCTTTTCATTATTTTGTCCCGAAGTGCGATTCTTATCACGTGCTTAACTCAGCAGTGCTAGTCACACATTTACCTGAGCGGTGCTAAATACTTATACTCATCAGGTATAAGTACCTCATTAGGTATATTAGGTAACAATCTTAAGTCAGAGATCTGATAAACACACTCTACAATCCAAACCTTTTATGTGTGACTGGTGGGTTTGGACAGAAACAGGTATGTTCCTTGGAGGAGTAGAGTGTAAAGGTCTCTTGCTGAGCTGAACTGTGATAAAACCTCCTGTTAGATATTTTACTTCTAAACCACTGTAGAGCTTCTGATGCTTGTTGCCATGGTAACGTGAACGACTTCTCAACTGGCCAATCAGCGGACTGCTCACTTTAACATGACTGCTGGAGCCTACAGGGTCCACGTGGTTCCAGTGTAAGTACCTCCCTGTAGTCCATGAGGTGGCGCTAGTTGTGTAACAGTGGTTCTCCAAAAACATTAAACCGAAGATAAGGAAGAAGGTCCCGGTCCGCAGTGTTCTGACGGAGAAACGAGAAGGTGCTCTGCTCCAGGTAAACTTCAGCACTTCTACGCACCGTCTGCACTGTGTTTACAGCCCACTCTTACAGAAACGAATAAAGAAATGCTCTCTTTTTAAAAACGAATGTGTTACATATTTAACCTGGAAGACCTGAGGAAGCTGATGCTAGCGCTTAGCCATTAGCATTTAGTCATTGCGGTGCCATTAGCTAACCAGTGACTCTCCACTGGACCCCCTAAACTGACAACACCCCTGTGCTCCCAGTATTTATTATCTGTAGACTATGTAAATAAATATACTTGCTGTTAGGCTAAGCAGGACAACGAGACAACAAATGTGTATGGATTGGAGTCAAAGCAACATGCACTGCATGTACAAATGTTTGTGTAAACATGTCTCTACACATTTCTGCACTTTGATGTTTATGTTTGATCGACTGTGAACGGAAATAGCCACAAATTCACTCACTTCTACAGAAGGTCTAAAAGACTGTATCCACATTACAAACATAATTTTGAGAGCATAGTTAATAAAGCTACAGGTAAAATATGGTACAGATGCCAGCCCTGTATTTTCAGACAGAATAGAAAAGTAGCATGAGTTTTAAACCCCTTATTTACCATTTAATGTCACTATACATTATCCTTAACTCTAACTTTCATGCTGCATTTGTTTGTTTCTATCAGTGTTAATACAGAAGCCAACATTTCCTTTATTACATATTTAAAATGAACCTGCTAATCAAAGTTTAGGTCAACAGGACTGATCTCTCTTACCTCAAATATTAAAAATGTCAAAAAAGAGGTAGAAGCCTTAGAGGTAGCCTTGAGCCCATAGCCAGTTAGGTTTGTGAGGTGAAGTAAATACATAACGTACATAAAATTAAATGTACTTTTTACCAGGTCAAGCCAAGAGGCTTTTATTGTCATTCCATCTGCTTACAAGGAGACAATGGAGCAAAATTGAGTTCCTCCAAGTGTAACAAAGACAGAGACAATACAGTACAGATACATACATGTGCAAACATTTAAAATGGAAAAAAAACAACAATGAAAAATACAACAGATAAACAAAACAAACGGTAAACAAACAGGACAGCAACAGCTTTCAGTTACAGGCAGATAAGTAACCTGCCTGCTATCAAAACTACTGTACAGCCTACAGCAGAAAGCTTACATCTCAAATGAGATCCCTGAAAATTAGATTAACTAAACTAACATCAGATCAGTCTCCACCACTTCTTTAGGTTTTTGGTCTTCAACATCTTGCTTCTTGCTCATACTTTTTTTCACAATATCAACACCCCACATATATATTTGAGTACTTTTATTTTAGATAATACTGTGTTGTTACTATTGTGGTGTATTTGATGATTTTTATGTTTTTTTCTCCTCCAGAATTGAATGACTTCCCATTGTAAGTCTTCTCCTGCTTCTAGTGTTCACTTTCCTTTGCAGTCCAAATTTACTTACACAAACACCTTAAAAAACATCAACAAGAAGGATACCTCACAATGTTATCATCAGAAGAGACACAATGTGAGAGTGTTGTTTCCAGAAGCTCCAGTTCTCAGGACACACCCTCTGTTACTCGTGGTGATAGGTCTTGCAGACAAACACAAAACAATACAGGAAATAGGAGAATTCATCTCTGCTCAGATTGTGGAAAGACTTTTACTTCTCCGAGTCTTCTCCAGAGACACCAGCGCATTCACACAGGAGAGAAACCATATCAATGCTCAGACTGTGACATGTGCTTTAATCGACTGGGTACTCTCAAAAAACACCAGCTACTCCACACAGGGGAAAAGCCCTATCACTGCTCAGATTGTGGGAAGAGCTTTAGACAGAGTGGTGCCCTTAAAACACATCAGCGCACTCACACAGGAGAGAAACCGTATCACTGCTTAGATTGTGGAAAGAGCTTTAGAAAGTGTGATACATTAACAACACACCAGCGCATTCACACTGGGGAGAAACCGTATAACTGCTCAGAATGCGGGATGAGTTTCAATCGACATAGTACTCTCAAAAGACACCAGCTCATTCACACAGGAGAGAAACCGTATTACTGCTCAGAGTGTGGAAAGCGATTTCGAGAGAATGGTGCTCTGAAAACACACCAGCTCATTCACACAGGAGAGAAACCATATCAGTGCTTGGAGTGTGGGAAGAGTTTTAGGGAGAGTGGTGCCCTGAAAACACACCAGCGCAGTCACACGGGAGAGAAACCATATCGGTGCTTAGTGTGTGGAAAAAGTTTCACTGCACCGAGTCTTCTCCAGAGACACCTGCGTATTCACACAGGTGAGAAGCCGTATCAGTGCTCAGACTGTGGGAAAAGTTTTAACCAACAAGGTCATCTACAGCTCCACCAGCACGTTCACACAGGGGAGAAACCATATCACTGCTCAGTGTGTTGGAAGGGTTTTGTTCGGCAAAATGATCTTCAACTTCATCAGCGCGTTCACACAGGAGAAAGGCCATATCATTGCTCAGAGTGTGGAAAGAGTTTTATTCGGCGGAATGATCTCCAACTTCACCAGCGTGTTCACACAGGAGAGAAACCATATTACTGTTCAGAGTGTGGGAAGAGTTTTACTGCATCAAGTATTTTCCAGAGACACTTGCGCAGTCACACAGGAGAGAAACCTTATCACTGTCCCGAGTGTGGGAAGAACTTTCGGCTTTCAAATTTCAAGACACACAAATGCATTAAAAAGGAGATAAAGCCTTAGAATGTAAGAACGGTTAAGCAATATGATCCGTATCATTTAATTTATATATAATATAAAAAAATATTTTTAAAAAAATGTATGATTTTTTTTTTTTTGTGTTGATTTTGATGTATTTATTTTGTCCATGATGTAATATAAATAATGTAAAATGAGAAAATTCCTTGTGGTATTGTGGTTAAACAAAAAATGTAAATGATGTAAAACAAAATGTCCACATGATGCTTTGGGACATTTAAAGAAAAGTGATTTGTGAAAGTAATGCCATGTGAACTGTTGGGTAAGTGATCTTGATGGATATAGACAGTTTCCATGGTGGTTTTGTCCTGCAATGTGACCAATACAATTAGAGGTGGTTAAGTGTAAACACTTTTGATATTATTGAGATGCACAGTATTTCATATCCTTGGGCCAACTTTATTCAGTGGCTTTTGTGTCAGATTAACGAACATCAGGTATGTTACATTATATAATGAACTAGATTATACAAACAGCTAAAAGTTAAAAGATGTACAATTTTTAAAAATACACAGTCATGCAGTAGAAAAAATATAAACAACTTTGAAACAAAAAAACATTAACATTAAACTTGTGGAATATTAAACTTTTAAATTTGCCATCGTTCAAGTGTTGTCATTGGTCAAACATAGATAGAGGAACATTCATTTCTCATAAGTAATTATGCCCTGAGATTTTTAATGAAGTACAGCTAAATCAGTAATCTGTACTAATACATTAGTAAAACTACAAGCTGTGTAATTTATTTCATTTCCATAAAATGTTTAAATACATGTTTGAGCACTCCTGATCAGTTGACATTTAAACTGTGTAGATATGCACAGTGCTATGGGCTTTGGTAACAAGTGGGATTAGAACATAAAACATTTTTTGGGAGAAAAAGCATGCCCTAAACTCCTGTTTCTCAACCCAATATATATCCTTCACTTGTCAATTCACATTTTTGACAAAAACGTTCACATGTGGAGAAATGTCCTCGCCTGCTTTGCATCAGGTGGACTCAACTCCGACCTCAAGATGAGTTATTTTCTTCCACCTCTGGTGCATCTTACCCTTGTTCAGGTCAATAGGCTTTTATTGTAATGCCATCTGAGTACAAGCATTTGTGTATAGCATCTTAACAAAGTGCAATTATTTTATTCCCAATTGGCCACATTCTAGGCTAAAAACAGAATCACTGCAGCACAAGCACAACATCAGCGATACCCACAATCGAGCAACTGACCTTTAGATATTCCCCTTTACGCCCTCTTAACTGAGCTATTTTGACACAGGGGGAAGCTCTGAGTCAAACCTCTCTTTAAGGAAGTCATTCTTTTAGACAGTTTGGGCAACTTGGGCCTTAAAAGCAACTCCGCCTATAATGTACAGAAAGACAGGTTCCACCAAGAACGAAAGTTCAGAATATTAACCATTACACCATGGAACCTCAAGGGCCAGCTCACTTTCCCCGCATGTCTGTGGCAGCCTGACCACACTAGGACCCACTAAAACTAAACACAACAAATATGAAATGCCCTTATGCTCCCTGCCGAAACCCAGGACCAAACCAGGGACCTGTAGATCTTCAGTCTTTCTGCCTGGTTTGGAACCAGGGACCTTTCGCGCATATTGCAAATGTGATAACCACTACAATACAGAAACCACAAAACCTTCTGCACCGTGCATGCCTCCTGAAATCTTCACGAGAGGCTTGGCTCGTCTGTCCTGGTCTAAACTTTGACCCAAGGCCTGTAAACCCAATGCTGCAGCAGCGTTGGTGGTATAGTGGTGAGCATAGCTGCCTTCCAAGCAGTTGACCCGGGTTCGATTCCCGGCCCACGCAGCCCTTTTAACGGGACTTCTTCCAGATGAGAGGGCTAAGGAATCTTCGCAAGGGGCATCCTTCAAGATCTCGCAAGCCATCTTTTTTCACCCTGTATTAGAAATGTCCAAAATGGAAAGACAACTTGACTCATTTCTCAACTGCTCCACCTTCATGGAGAAAGCAGTGCTTTCCTTTCAGAAGCCAAGCAGTTTCTATAACAGACACAACAGGTCAGGATGCTGTCTACCATGCTTCTGTAAAAGCAGGGCTGTATGGGTTCATATATAATAACCCCCTTCTCAGGTGGGAGGGACCTGTCCTCATCTGAAGCTAAAAGATACCTGCTTTCTTGGTGACATTGGCAGGGAGGTTGTTGCGTTTCTTTTGCCTGAAAAGCAGCTGTTTGAGCATTGTTGATGATGAGCTCAGCAACCTTTCTATCTTCTGAAAACTCTCTTTAAGGGAGTCATTCTTTCAGACAGTTTGGGCAACATATTCCTTAAAAGCAACTCTTGCCTTTTCTGCACTGAAAGACAGGTTCCACCAAGATCTGAACTCAGATCCCTGGATTCAAAGTCCAGAATACTAACCATTACACCATGGAACCTGTAAGGGTGACTCACTTTCCCCGCATGTCTGTGGCAGCGTGACCACACTAGGACCCACTAAAACTAAACACAACAAAGATGAAAAGCCCTTATGCTTCCTGCCGAAACCCGGGATCAAACCAGGGACCTTTAGATCTTCGGTCTAACCCTTCTCCCAACTGAGCTGTTTCAGCTCAGGGTAAAGGAGCTCCCCCATCCAACTGGCTTGTGCAACAACATTTTTGTGCTTGAAAGTTGGCAGCAAGTACGCCCCATATTCTTAATATTGCTGTATTTTGTGGACAGGGAGCATTAGCACTCTTTCACCAGGTAAACGGGTATGCTCTTGCCATGAGATGTTACAGCAGCTGCTCTGTCAAGGGGAGTTAGCTCAAATAGTAGTGCGCTTGCTTAGCATGCGAGAGGTAGCGGGATCGATGCCCGCATTCTCCATCCTGCCTTTTTACACTGTCAATGAATTTTGAAAAAATGAAGGAAAGTGCATATTTTCTGTGTATTTCTTAAATGGACTTTATTCAAAACAACATTCTATTGCCAGCTCTCAATGAAAGATGGTCGGAGCGGGTGTTGGGGCACCATTCCCAAGCGTTGGCGGCCCCCCACTGAGATTGTTCTGTATTGCGGCCTTTCGTTTGTGTACGACATCCTGCCAAAGAGCAATTGTTTTATTCCCAACTTGCCACATTCTAGGCCCAGAACAGAAAAGAGAATCACTGCAGCACAAGCACAAAATGGGCGACAGTGGATTGGATCTTCCAAACACCAGCGTCTTCATGTCTTGATGCAGGACGGATAGATAGATCTGATCTGTTGCATTATGACGCTTTGCTCCCACGTGACAGCAACTAAACCAAAGAAATGTATGTTTCTGCCTGGTTTGGAACCAGGGACCTTTCGCGCATAATGCAAATGTGATAACCACTACAATACAGAAACCACAAAACCTTCTGCACCGTGCATGCCTCCTGAAATCTTCACGAGAGGCTTGGCTCGCCCGTCCTGGTCTAAACTTTGACTCAAGGCCTGTAAGCCCAAAGCTGCAGCAGCGTTGGTGGTATAGTGGTGAGCATAGCTGCCTTCCAAGCAGTTGACCCGGGTTCGATTCCCGACCAACGCAGCCCTTTTAATGTGACTTCTTCCAGATGAGAGGGCTAAGGAATCTTCGCAAGGGGCATCCTTCAAGATCTCGCAAGCCATCTTTTTTCACCCTGTATTAGAAATGTCCAAAATGGAAAGACAACTTGACTCATTTCTCAACTGCTCCACCTTCATGGAGAAAGCAGTGCTTTCCTGTCAGAAGCCAAGCAGTTTCTATAACAGACAGTGACACAACAGGTCAGGATGCTGTCTACCATGCTTCTGTAAAAGCAGGGCTGTATGGGTTCATGTATAATAACCCCCTTCTCAGGTGGGAGGGACCTGTCCTCATCTGAAGCTAAAAGATACCTGCTTTCTTGGTGACATTGGCAGGGAGGTTGTTGCGTTTCTTTTGCCTGAAAAGCAGCTGTCTGAGCATTGTTGATGATGAGCCCAGCAACCTTTCTATCTTCTGAAAACTCTCTTTAAGGGAGTCATTCTTTCAGACAGTTTGGGCAACATATTCCTTAAAAGCAACTCTTGCCTTTTCTGCACAGAAAGACAGGTTCCACCAAGATCTGAACTCAGATCCCTGGATTCAAAGTCCAGAATACTAACCATTACACCATGGAACCTGTAAGGGTGACTCACTTTCCCCGCATGTCTGTGGCAGCGTGACCACACTAGGACCCACTAAAACTAAACACAACAAAGATGAAAAGCCCTTATGCTCCCTGCCGAAACCCAGGATCAAACCAGGGACCTTTAGATCTTCGGTCTAACCCTCTCCCAACTGAGCTGTTTCAGCTCAGGGTAAAGGAGCTCCCCCATCCAACTGGCTTGTGCAACAACATTTTTGTGCTTGAAAGTTGGCAGCAAGTACGCCCCATATTCTTAATATTGCTGTATTTTGTGGACAGGGAGCATTAGCACTCTTTCACCAGGTAAACGGGTATGCTCTTGCCATGAGATGTTACAACAGCTGCTCTGTCAAGGGGAATTAGCTCAAATAGTAGTGCGCTCGCTTAGCATGCGAGAGGTAGCTGGATCGATGCCCGCGTTCTCCATCCTGCCTTTTTACACTGTCAATGAATTTTGAAAAAATGAAGGAAAGTGCATATTTTCTGTGTATTTCTTAAATGGACTTTATTCAAAACAACATTCTATTGCCAGCTCTCAATGAAAGATGGTCGGAGCGGGTGTTGGGGCACCATTCCCAAGCGTTGGCGGCCCCCCACTGAGATTGTTCTGTATTGCGGCCTTTCGTTTGTGTACGACATCCTGCCAAAGAGCAATTGTTTTATTCCCAACTTGCCACATTCTAGGCCCAGAACAGAAAAGAGAATCACTGCAGCACAAGCACAAAATGGGCGACAGTGGATTGGATCTTCCAAACACCAGCGTCTTCATGTCTTGATGCAGGACGGATAGATAGATCTCATCTGTTGCATTATGACGCTTTGCTCCCACGTGACAGCAACTAAACCAAAGAAATGTATGTTTCTGCCTGGTTTGGAACCAGGGACCTTTCGCGCATAATGCAAATGTGATAACCACTACAATACAGAAACCACAAAACCTTCTGCACCGTGCATGCCTCCTGAAATCTTCACGAGAGGCTTGGCTCGCCCGTCCTGGTCTAAACTTTGACTCAAGGCCTGTAAACCCAAAGCTGCAGCAGCGTTGGTGGTATAGTGGTGAGCATAGCTGCCTTCCAAGCAGTTGACCCGGGTTCGATTCCTGGCCAACGCAGCCCTTTTAATGTGACTTCTTCCAGATGAGAGGGCTAAGGAATCTTCGCAAGGGGCATCCTTCAAGATCTCGCAAGCCGTCTTTTTTCACCCTGTATTAGAAATGTCCAAAATGGAAAGACAACTTGACTCATTTCTCAACTGCTCCGCCTTCATGGAGAAAGCAGTGCTTTCCTTTCAGAAGCCAAGCAGTTTCTATAACAGACACAACAGGTCAGGATGCTGTCTACCATGCTTCTGTAAAAGCAGGGCTGTATGGGTTCATATATAATAACCCCCTTCTCAGGTGGGAGGGACCTGTCCTCATCTGAAGCTAAAAGATACCTGCTTTCTTGGTGACATTGGCAGGGAGGTTGTTGCGTTTCTTTTGCCTGAAAAGCAGCTGTCTGAGCATTGTTGATGATGAGCCCAGCAACCTTTCTATCTTCTGAAAACTCTCTTTAAGGGAGTCATTCTTTCAGACAGTTTGGGCAACATATTCCTTAAAAGCAACTCTTGCCTTTTCTGCACTGAAAGACAGGTTCCACCAAGATCTGAACTCAGATCACTGGATTCAAAGTCCAGAATACTAACCATTACACCATGGAACCTGTAAGGGTGACTCACTTTCCCCGCATGTCTGTGGCAGCGTGACCACACTAGGACCCACTAAAACTAAACACAACAAAGATGAAAAGCCCTTATGCTTCCTGCCGAAACCCGGGATCAAACCAGGGACCTTTAGATCTTCGGTCTAACCCTCTCCCAACTGAGCTGTTTCGGCTGAGGGTAAAGGAGCTCCCCCATCCAACTGGCTTGTGCAACAACATTTTTGTGCTTGAAAGTTGGCAGCAAGTACGCCCCATATTCTTAATATTGCTGTATTTTGTGGACAGGGAGCATTAGCACTCTTTCACCAGGTAAACGGGTATGCTCTTGCCATGAGATGTTACAGCAGCTGCTCTGTCAAGGGGAGTTAGCTCAAATAGTAGTGCGCTCGCTTAGCATGCGAGAGGTAGCTGGATCGATGCCCGCATTCTCCATCCTGCCTTTTTACACTGTCAATGAATTTTGAAAAAATGAAGGAAAGTGCATATTTTCTGTGTATTTCTTAAATGGACTTTATTCAAAACAACATTCTATTGCCAGCTCTCAATGAAAGATGGTCGGAGCGGGTGTTGGGGCACCATTCCCAAGCGTTGGCGGCCCCCCACTGAGATTGTTCTGTATTGCGGCCTTTCGTTTGTGTACGACATCCTGCCAAAGAGCAATTGTTTTATTCCCAACTTGCCACATTCTAGGCCCAGAACAGAAAAGAGAATCACTGCAGCACAAGCACAAAATGGGCGACAGTGGATTGGATCTTCCAAACACCAGCGTCTTCATGTCTTGATGCAGGACGGATAGATAGATCTCATCTGTTGCATTATGACGCTTTGCTCCCTTGTGACAGCAACTAAACCAAAGAAATGTATGTTTCTGCCTGGTTTGGAACCAGGGACCTTTCGCGCATAATGCAAATGTGATAACCACTACAATACAGAAACCACAAAACCTTCTGCACCGTGCATGCCTCCTGAAATCTTCACGAGAGGCTTGGCTCGCCCGTCCTGGTCTAAACTTTGACTCAAGGCCTGTAAGCCCAAAGCTGCAGCAGCGTTGGTGGTATAGTGGTGAGCATAGCTGCCTTCCAAGCAGTTGACCCGGGTTCGATTCCCGGCCAACGCAGTCCTTTTAACGGGACTTCTTCCAGATGAGAGGGGTGAGCAATCTTCGCAAGGGGCATCCTTCAAGATCTCGCAAGCCGTCTTTTTTCACCCTGTATTAGAAATGTCCAAAATGGCAAGACAACTTGACTCATTTCTCAACTGCTCCACCTTCATGGAGAAAGCAGTTCTTTCCTGTCAGAAGCCAAGCAGTTTCTATAACAGACAGTGACACAACAGGTCAGGATGCTGTCTACCATGCTTCTGTAAAAGCAGGGCTGTATGGGTTCATGTATAATAACCCCCTTCTCAGGTGGGAGGGACCTGTCCTCATCTGAAGCTAAAAGATACCTGCTTTCTTGGTGACATTGGCAGGGAGGTTGTTGCGTTTCTTTTGCCTGAAAAGCAGCTGTCTGAGCATTGTTGATGATGAGCCCAGCAACCTTTCTATCTTCTGAAAACTCTCTTTAAGGGAGTCATTCTTTCAGACAGTTTGGGCAACATATTCCTTAAAAGCAACTCTTGCCTTTTCTGCACAGAAAGACAGGTTCCACCAAGATCTGAACTCAGATCACTGGATTCAAAGTCCAGAATACTAACCATTACACCATGGAACCTGTAAGGGTGACTCACTTTCCCCGCATGTCTGTGGCAGCGTGACCACACTAGGACCCACTAAAACTAAACACAACAAAGATGAAAAGCCCTTATGCTTCCTGCCGAAACCCGGGATCAAACCAGGGACCTTTAGATCTTCGGTCTAACCCTCTTCCAACTGAGCTGTTTCGGCTCAGGGTAAAGGAGCTCCCCCATCCAACTGGCTTGTGCAACAACATTTTTGTGCTTGAAAGTTGGCAGCAAGTACGCCCCATATTCTTAATATTGCTGTATTTTGTGGACAGGGAGCATTAGCACTCTTTCACCAGGTAAACGGGTATGCTCTTGCCATGAGATGTTACCGCAGCTGCTCTGTCAAGGGGAATTAGCTCAAATAGTAGTGCGCTCGCTTAGCATGCGAGAGGTAGCTGGATCAATGCCCGCATTCTACATCCTGCCTTTTTACACTGTCAATGAATTTTTAAAAAATGAAGGAAAGTGCATATTTTCTGTGTATTTCTTAAATGGACTTTATTCAAAACAACATTCTATTGCCAGCTCTCAATGAAAGATGGTCGGAGCGGGTGTTGGGGCACCATTCCCAAGCGTTGGCGGCCCCCCACTGAGATTGTTCTGTATTGCGGCCTTTCGTTTGTGTACGACATCCTGCCAAAGAGCAATTGTTTTATTCCCAACTTGCCACATTCTAGGCCCAAAACAGAATAGAGAATCACTGCAGAACAAGCACAAAATGGGCGACAGTGGATTGGATCTTCCAAACACCAGCGTCTTCATGTCTTGATGCAGGACGGATAGATAGATCTCATCTGTTGCATTATGACGCTTTGCTCCCTTGTGACAGCAACTAAACCAAAGAAATGTATGTTTCTGCCTGGTTTGGAACCAGGGACCTTTCGCGCATAATGCAAATGTGATAACCACTACAATACAGAAACCACAAAACCTTCTGCACCGTGCATGCCTCCTGAAATCTTCACGAGAGGCTTGGCTCGCCCGTCCTGGTCTAAACTTTGACTCAAGGCCTGTAAACCCAAAGCTGCAGCAGCGTTGGTGGTATAGTGGTGAGCATAGCTGCCTTCCAAGCAGTTGACCCGGGTTCGATTCCCGGCCAACGCAGCCCTTTTAATGGGACTTCTTCCAGATGAGAGGGCTAAGGAATCTTCGCAAGGGGCATCCTTCAGGATCTCGCAAGCCGTCTTTTTTCACCCTGTATTAGAAATGTCCAAAATGGCAAGACAACTTGACTCATTTCTCAACTGCTCCGCCTTCATGGAGAAAGCAGTGCTTTCCTGTCAGAAGCCAAGCAGTTTCTATAACAGACAGTGACACAACAGGTCAGGATGCTGTCTACCATGCTTCTGTAAAAGCAGGGCTGTATGGGTTCATGTATAATAACCCCCTTTTCTGTAAACCTTGTTTGTTTTGTATTGCAGATTTTCATTTGTGTATGAATTCCTGACCTATTTTACAATTATTGTTCTTTGTTTGCACAATGCGTAAGATGTTCGCAGCATTTTCTTCATATTATCTCATTTTCAGAACCCTTGCAGTTGTGGCCCTTGCTCACGTATAAATTATTTGATCAGTAAATGTATGTTCTTATACTTATAACTCATTTTTTCTACAATAATGTTTTTTATAACAGCACATACATATCAGCATTAGATGCAGCATATTGTACTATTTGAATTTCTTGCAGAGAAGTGTCCAGCTCAGATCAAGAGTATTTTCTACTGAAATGTACTTTCACAGCATAGTTTGCAGTAATGAACCTTGCATGTGCATGTGATAAAAGGGTCATCAACCTGAGAATAGAGAGGAGATTAAGGAACAGCTCCAATCCTCACCTAAAGCAGCTGAAAGAAAATCATCATGAGGACTGGTTGATTCAACTAGCCAGATATGCTGAGGAGTGTAATTTGTTTGTGGAGCATTCACAGCCTTTTTCTTGAGGTCATATAAGAGCCCCCAGAGCCTGTTGCTGTCCCCACAGACAAATGCCTTCTTACAGTCTATGGAAAGAACATAATGAGTGGAGTCAACCTCATCGTGGCTTCCATTACATCCATGATTGGCTCCATCATTTCTGTGTAACATTAAGAGTTGCTCTTCTATTCTACAGAAACTTACAGAATTGCAGTGAGCATTCAGATCGGACAATTTATTAGCTCAAAAATATATAACTATCATCAATGTTACATATTACATGTGTAGGTTCATAATAAATGCCTATCACTTCTTGATTGACATCACCATCTCTGCTTCCTTTCTCCACTGCTGTAAAGAAATTGGTAAGAGTCTGTGGGCCTTATTTTATTGAACTTTAGGCGAGCCGTCAACATGCAATAAACTAATCAGCGTGTTGGCAGGTTGCTATTTCTATGTCAGTGGTGTTGGGCACATGCCTGTGTTGACACTGCCAAGATAGAAATGAACGGCTGACTGTTGACGTCTGCCTAGGCTGGTTTCAGTCAGCGGCGCATCTGTGTTTTCCGCTTCCACATTAGAAATCTGGCAAAAATGGACTTGATCACATTTCCTTTTGAGACCACCACACCCATCTGTGCAGAATTATTTTCAAAGACCATTGCTATTTAAGCGACACAGACGAAAGGCGTGAAAATAGACTGTTGGCGGAGTGTAAGCTAGCAATGAGCATCGTGATGCGCCTTGCACAGGGTGTAAGATAGGGTCCTGTAAGTTTTCCTACAATTAACCATTTCACATCAGATCAGAATAAATAACGGACATCTCAACTGCTGAATTATGTTGGAAAGTTTGTGGAATTCTCATTTAACAATGACATTGTTAATAATGCAATATAATCTTATGAACAAATGCGTTTTGTTCAATGTATAGATCACAAAGAGGCCTGCTGGTGTAGCATAGTGGACAGCACACGGTCTGGCAACAACAAGAAAGATCAAATTCTGATTTGTGCAAGATGGGCCATCTCCCACCAAAGCTCCTGTATGTGTTGATTGTCTAATGACTGCATGGTGACAGTGGGTTAATTTTTCATATTAAATAATTTGCTGTTGTCTTGTAAATGAACATAGCTCAAACACACACTCTCCCATTTCGGTGGGGGGAGGGGGAGTATACATGTTTTGAAAAATATATCATATAGAAATATATAATCTATAAATAGAAACTGTCAATCATCAATTAAGTTCACAACCCTGTGACTTTTATGACTGTTTTAGCTCACATTTCTTCAGTAGTGAGTTGGAAACAGTGCAGACAAATTCTTTACCTTCAACAGAGCAGAACATGCTCGTTTATCACCCTCCAGAATTCAGTCAGAGGTCCTTTTTGTTTTTTGTTTTTTTCTTAGCTGGAAAGTATTACTTCCTGGGACTTGGCTATTAAACCAGTTTGGAGGTGAAAAGTCACTGCAGGGTCATGGAAAAGCACTAGAACTGACACATAAAGATCCCTCTACCTCCGAAACTGACAAATAAATAAAAACGGATGATCACAGAATTGCTACTGTGATAGACACATACTGAGCAAGAAGCACGAGGGCAGAAATACACACACCCCTCAGTCATTCCTTTTCAAGGAACTGTTGATGTAATCAGACTAAAATGAGCTGCAACCGGTTTCCTTCTTGTCTTTCAGGTTCAGCTGTTCTATCATTCAGGCTTAACTCAGACAGAGTGTGTTCAGGTGTGTAGTGCACTACAATAACTCAGTGGGAGAAGATGTACTACAAATGGAAATTGTGTGTGTGTGTTCAGTGGTGTTTATCCTGCTCCTGTGCTGTACGTGAACATTAACAAAGACCAAGTTGGACTTTCTTACTGAAGACTTCTAGACAAACCGCAGAAAAGGTAGCAGTGCTCTCAGTTTCTCTCAGATTTGACTGTAGAGTCTTGATTTTCTGTCAGTAAATTTGATTAGTGCTTTGATTATGAAACAGCAGTGTCAAAAAATGAGTCAAAAATGAGTAAAAAACATAAAATGCAGTTTCTCAATCTTACTTGGAGAAAGGTGAGAGTCTAATGGTGCTGACACCTTTACCTGAATATGCACTCTCCTGATTTCCAGAATATCTAAAACAATGCAATCCCCATTATCACTCTGTTTTTGACTGTAATGCTGTTCACTGACTGAAGTGTTTGTTTAGATGGAGAATTGTTGAATTTATTGGCTGTTTCTGACTGTTTTCTCTCTTTGTGGATAAAATGATCACTATGAAAATTACATAGGATCATGGAAGAACATCCTGTATTCAGCAATGGAGAAGGAGAACCCAATTGTTTGTCTATGAAGAGTGATTTGTTCATACCCGAGCCTCCTGAAATCAGCTGTGAAGGAGAAGAACCCAGCTTTGCGTTTATGAAGAGTGGTCGGCCTATGGTGAACCCTCCTGGTTTCAGCAGTGAAGCAAAGGAACCCAGCTGTGTGTCTATGAAGGCTGACCAGACCATGGAAATATTTCCTGGATTCAACAGTGAAGCTGTCTCCTCTGATGAAAGGTAAGTTGTTGTGCTTCAGTGTAAACCACATAGAAATGTAAAGCTACACAGGCTTGCTGGCCATTTTTATCAAAAACATTCTATATGTCTGCACTTTGTATGTCTACAGTTCCAGACTGTATCCTGTCTACTGCAACACAGTTTTTCAAGTCAAGTCAAGTGGGTTTTTATTGTCATTTCAGCTACATACAGAGTACACAGTGAAACAAAACAAAATTCCTCCAGGACCATGGTGCAACATAGAAACAGTGCATACAGAACACAAGTGCAACACAATACAAGTGCAGACAGACAACACAACACAATACAGACAAAGAATAATAGGGGTATTAGGGGTAGTGTGCCTTCTTCATGAGTGGAGATAAAAAAAAAACAAACATCGGTCTCGCTTTTACATGTGTGGTGGGCCATTCTGAGAACATCAGTGACAGACACAGTAATGGGGCTGACCTGGGGCCGGATAAAAAATAAAAAATAAACTGAACTAAAATAACTCCTAAGGATCTTAGGATGTTTCCTAAATGCTGTTCTCTCACATATTGTAAGATGTTCTCAGATATTCTCTTAAGAAAGCTTTAATTACTTCCATAAGATCTTTAATTGTTGTTGTTTTTTATTTAGGCCAGTTGTAACATAGACTGCAGTGCTGTATTTCACAGCCTATCATAAACAATGCCAAATAACATTTTTAATTTCTCAGTATTCGATATAAACACATGTATGGGAGAGCAAATGTAGGAAAATTAGAATCAAACAAAACATTTGAACATTTTTGTCATGGCGTGCAAGGCCAGACCAAGATGGAATGAACACTCGCAGAGATTAGGATCTAAGCAAGAAGGTTTATTAAAAAAACGAACACAAACACCAAGAGTATGAAACACATGAGCAGCAATAAGAGGGCAAAAACATGAACACAACCAAAACGTGACAACACAAATGGTGAGCAGCGCTCAATACCTAGACAAGGAGAGCTGGGGAACCAGCAGCTAGACAAAGGGGCAAGGCCGACCTAACCTGAAACGGCAGCGTGCTGCTGCGAGCGTGGGTCGCCTTGCTGGGACGTGGGTAGCCAGTGAATCCTAACAGTGAGCAAGCCTGATAACGTGGTTAGCAGGGTGACTTGCTCCTGAACACAGATACTGAGCCGAAGCTGACCGTAACACACCTCTAGTTGTACAGGTAACCTCTCGAGCGACCTCAGGGTTCCAAACAATACAATTCTCGGTATTAAACCATGGAGTTGAGGCTCCTTAAGTACCCCCAGTCCCAGGTGAAACACATGAACCAAACTCATGAACGAAAACAAGGCGGAAGTCTTTATTTGGGCCTGTGGGTGGCGGCTCAGAATCGCCCCAGGGGAGGGCGAAAACCAAGGGGGTTTTCAGCAAACAAAAGTTAAACATTAATTTGCCTTATGTACAAATCTTGTTAAATTATTATTAGTTAAATTAATAATTAAATATGTTACATTAATAATTCTAGTAATTGAATTATTTAAAATCATCACTTTGAAGCTTACCTATTGAACTAGTACAATCTAAGACAAGTGTGAGGCCATCTTAAGGTTAAGAAAGTATTTTTGAAAGATACTAACAGTTCAAGAATATCAATTTCTATTAATTTTTCCTTAAGCATAAAGATAAGTACAAAAGCACTTAGAAGAATCAAAGAGAATTTCTTTATTAATTTTTTTATCCAGCTACAGGGCCACAAGCATACAAAAATGCATACTGTGTTACTGATCACAGGGTTGTAGGTTTGATACCCAGGTCTTCTCAGTTGCCACTGTCAAATGGCGTGAGGCGGTCAACCCTGTCTGCTCAGAGCATGGCTGACCTTCACTTTGTGGCAGTGGTGGCTCAGTGGTTGAGCCCTTGAGCAAGGCTGCTAACCTCTCCGCTCCACGGGTGCTGTAGCATGGCTGACCCTGTGTTCTAAGCTTCCTAGGCTGGGATATGAGAGAGAATCTCACTGTAGTGTACAAGTGCACATTACAATAAAGAAACATTACTATAAGTGAGTGAAGTAGGTTCTATAGCAACATACATTTATTTAGTATAATTCTTTGGGTGCCCCTTTTCCTAGAAGGTCAAGATGGGGGGTGGACTGATGCATTATGCAGCAACAGATGGGCTACAATCTGCAACTGTACATTTACCAACTGCACCTATATTGTAGATTGCTTCTGGAAGCATATTTAATATACTGTATGTCCAAATGTTGTGCACACCGCTTCACCCCTGAATGGATGCATTCAGCTACTTAAAATTGCACCCTTTGCTGACACAGATGTGCAAATGCACACACACAGCTTATCTAGTCAATAGAATAGGACTCTCTGGAGCAGATAAACATGAACTATTGGCACCATGCTGCCTAATGCCAGGCTAGTACAAGGGTATAAAGCCCCCCAGCATTAAGCTGTGGAGCAGTGGAAGAGCTGTGTTCTCTGGAATAATGGTGGTGGAGCTCCATCCAGTACTTTTTGGATTAGTTGGGGAGTTGAGGACAATAGAGACAGTTATTTTAACAGAAGCAGGATAAGCATTTTTAATATCCTTGATTTGAGAAGTAAAAATTAATAAGCAGGTGTCCCAATATTTTGGTCCATATAGTGCTTAATGCAATCCAGAGCCTTTTGATAAGTTTCATTTTCAGCAGTATATTACAGACAGATATGTGCTGCTAATATCTATGTACTGTGTTCGATCCCTATCAGGCAGTGCTCCACAGAGATGAACACTCTGTTGGAAGGGAATAAAGATCAATTGCAGGATTTCTACCAACCAGAAGATGATGTTCTATACAGAATCTTAGAGAGACACAAAGCCAGCATGAAGAACAAGTGTGAGGGCTTTTTTGAACACATTAAAACTCAAACCCTCCTAAACATGATTCACACACAGCTGTACATCACTGAGGGCAGGGATGAAGATGTGAATGAAGAGCATGAGATTTTACAGATGGGGAAGACACTCAGTAAATATGTACAAAGCACTCAAATGGACTGCATAGATATCTTCAGACAGGAGCAAGATCCTAAAGCAGAAACTGAAGAGGACGTTAAGGAGCAAAGAAAGAGGAGATTAAAGATTAAAGAGAACATGAGAGCTGTGTTCAGACTGAAAGAAAGACACAAAGACAGAAAAGAAGACAAAAAACCAAAACTGCCAAAGCTCAGAACAGTGCTGACTAAAGGCATTGCTGGAATTGGAAAAACTGTCTCTGTGCAGAAGTTCATTCTGGACTGGGCTGAAGAAAAAGCCAATCAGGATGTAGAGCTGATGTTTGTTCTTCCATTCCGGGAGCTGAACCTGATTAAAGATGATCAGTACAGTCTTCATCAACTTATGTGTGTCTTCCATCCTGAGCTCAAAGATCTGGACCCAAAGATCTATGATGTGTTCAAATCTGTGTTCATATTTGATGGTCTGGATGAAAGCAGAATTCCTCTGAACTTTTCACAGTGTGAGAAAGTATCTGACATCACCATGACATCATCAGTAGATGTGATAATGACCAACCTCATTAAAGGAGACCTGCTTCCTTCTGCTCTAATCTGGATCACCTCCCGACCAGCAGCAGCCAATCAGATACCTTCACAGTACATCAATAGTCTGACAGAAATTAAGGGGTTCAGTGACCCACAGAAGGAGGAGTACTTCAGGAAGAGGATCAGTGACCAAGACCAAGCCCAGAAGATCATCTCCCACATTAAGACAGCGAGAAGCCTCCACATCATGTCCCACATTCCCATCTTCTGCTGGATCTCAGCTACTGTTCTTCAGAGAATCATGGATCAAGACAGTGATACAGAAATCCCTAAAACCCTGACTGAGATGTACCTGCACTTCCTGATCACTCAGACCAGCATGAAGAAGGAAAAGCATGAGGAGAAAGAGGAGAGAGACCCACAGAAACTGCTGGAGTCCAACAGAACCCAGCTTCTGAAACTGGCTGAACTGGCTTTCAAACAGCTGATGAAGGGCAAAGCGATGTTCTATGAAGAGGACCTGAGAGAGAGCAGCATTGATGTCACTGAGGCCTCGGTGTACTCTGGGATTTTCTGGAAGATCTTCAGGGAGGACTGTGTGCTTTACCAGAGGAAGGTCTACTGCTTTGTTCATCTGAGCGTTCAGGAGTTCCTGGCTGCTGCTTATGTGTTTCACTGCTACGAGAACAAGAACATGACATCACTGCAACTTTTCCTTGATGAATATGACAGTCTAGACAGTAAAAATTCTGAAAAGGATGAGCATAGCGATGAGTCAGTGAACATCCCATTGGATGAGCTCCTGAAAAGAGCAGTGCAGAAAGCTGTAGAAAGTCAGAACGGACACCTAGACCTTTTCCTCAGTTTCCTGCTGGGCATCTCACTAGATTCCAATCAGAGACTCCTTCAAGGCCTACTGACACCCACACACAGCAGTTCAGAGGAAACCATAAAATACATAAAGAAACAAATCAAAGAGGATGCTAATCATTCTCTCTCTGCAGAGAAATCCATCAGTCTTTTCTTCTGTCTGTCTGAAATGAATGACCAGTCTCTCTTCAGAGAGCTTCAGGAGTATCTGAAATCAGAGAACATCTCAGAAGAGAAGCTCTCTCCTGGACAGTGTTCAGCACTAGCCTATACGCTCCTGATTTCAGGGGAGGTCCTGGATGAGCTGGACCTGAAGAAATACAACACGTCAGAGGAAGGTTACAGGAGACTGATGCCAGCTGTGACTGTCTGTAGAAAAGCTATGTGAGTGTCTACATTAAATCAGCACCTATAATGTATGTATAATATGTTTTTGAATATCAGTGCACATTACAGCTACTAATTGCCAGTGAGTGTGAGTATAAGGTAAGGGGTTTCAAATGAAGTGACCAGTGAGATTACGTATAAGGCAGGAGTTTCTACTACAGTGGAAATTTAGTGGCACTTGTCATCACACTACTAAAGCCGGGGTTACACTACGCAATTTTAGGCGATTTTAGGCCCGACTGTCAGTCTGGCCGACTCTAGGCAAGTCAAGTGAAGTCAAGTGGACCTTTATTGTCATTTCAACTACATACAGAGTACACAGTGAAACGAAACAACGTTCCTCCAGGACCATGGTGCAACATAGACAGTGCATACAAAACACAAGTGCAACACAGTACAAGTGCGGACAGACAACACAACACAGTACAGACAGAGAATAATGAATCATTGGCGGTAGTGTGCAAAATATGCAGTGTGCAATAAATATTGAGTCCAGTGAGGTAGTAAAGTTATTTGTGCAAAATGCTTCCCATATTGTCTGGATTCAGTCTCTGGAGTTGAGAAGTCTGATGGCTTGGGGGAAGAAGCTATTGCAGAGTCTGGTCGTGTTGGACCGGATGCTGCGGTACCTTCTTCCTGATGGCAGGAGGGAGAACAGTCTGTGTGAAGGGTGGGTGGAGTCATCCACAATGCTGGTTGCTTTGCGGATGCAGCGGGCAGTGTAGATGTCCATGACGGAGGGGAGAGACTCCGATGATCCTGTCAGTGGCCTCTAGTTGACTGTAGTCTGTATATTTCTTTGTCAGTCTGAGTCGACAGTGTATAAGGGGCACAGAGAGACAGGAGTGTTTTTTTTACCCGACTTTGAGTGTAGTCTAGTAGTATATACTAGAATATAGGTGAATCTGAATGGTGTCCTGTCTACAGCCAATGAAAACTGAGCATGGAAAGTGCAGTTTTCATTTTATGTTCCACCTTATATGATGCAGCAGCTACAGTCTGGCGCTAGTAGATGTCTGCCTCGAATGTAAGGTAGCCTATAAGCTGTGCTGTGCTACTCACCTCCAGCTCCCTCTGCAGTCTGCACAGACCATGCTGACTAAAACATTGGGATGCTAACGGCTGAAACCTGGCCCAGCTATAAGGGGTATAGGCTTTCAAACATGATAATGCATGATGTTATTCCTGTTTTCACCTTCCTGCTCTCAAATATGTGAATTTGTGATGTTATGTGGTGAACCATCTGAATGTGAAACACATGTAAAGATGAACTAGCCTGAACTTTTGGGACTGTGCAGTGTAAAACTGCAGAAGACATTTTTTATTTATTTCTGTTTTACAGACTAGGTATCTGTTATCTCACCAATGACTCCTGGAAAACCCTCTGCTCTGTTCTACAATCAGCAAACTCCTCCCTGAAAGAGCTGGACCTCGGTAACAATGACCTGCAGGACTCAGAAGTGGAGCTGCTCTTTGCTGAACTGAAGAGTTCACACTGTAAACTGGAAACACTCAGGTATATATATATATATATATATGGTAGTATATTATATAAACAACACTGATTACATTTGATATACTCTTTTTCAATTCAGAAACTATTCTCTAAGTATATTAAGCATATTGAGATGTCTGGTATAATTTCGTGGCAGACTTGCTCTCTGTAAACTTGGAGAAAAAGCTTGTGAACATTTGGGATCACTCCTACAGTCAGTTAACTCTCCCCTGAAAGAACTGGACCTCAGTAATAATGACATACAGGATGCAGGAGTGGAGCTGCTCTGTGCTGGTCTGAGGGGTTCATGCTGTAAACTGGAGACACTCAGGTGAGGTATTGTGTAAAATCGTTGCATTAGAATTACATTTTTGTACATTTTTACTCAGTAGTATACAAATCATATTATTCTATTCAGAATCCCTTCTCTGAGTATATTGTAATGTCTGTTGTATTTCACTTGAAGACTAGCTCTCTGTAATCTTGGGGGGAAAGCTTGTAAAAGTCTGGGATCAGCTCTACAATCAGGATGCTCCTCTCTGAAGAAGCTGGACCTTAGTAACAATGACCTGAAGGATTCAGGAGTGGAGCTGCTCTCTGCTGGTCTGAAAAGTTCATGCTGTAAACTGGAGACACTCAGGTAAATTTAAATTTACCTGAGTAAAGATTTAAAGATTTAAATGTGTTATTTCTAATATTACTGTTACTACAACCGTAGTTCATCTCTCAGTAATAATCATCAAGGTCTGGACAACATTCCAACTCCTGCACTGTGATGTGATATAGAGCTGGGCAATGTGACAATATTTTGTTATTGTGATACACAATATGCTTTTCTAAGCATATGAAGGAAATTGTTATTGCTTAATAAACACTGATTAACTGCAGCTTCCATTAGAAACAGTGTAATTACACTGGGTTAATTAGATGAAGAGCAGCAGATGTTGAATATAAATCACTGTATTCAGTAGAGGAGAGGATCTGAATAATCTGTCACTACTGATTGACTGTTTTTAGTCTGTGGTCACATGTATTGTGATAAATATTGCAAAAAAATGTATTCTTACCATATCCCAGCCCTAATGTATCTTTCTTTGAGTGTCCAAGATCTTTCTCTCTGCAGACTGGATTTCTGTAATCTTGGGGACAAAGCTTGTGATATTCTGACATCAGCTTTGCAATCAGTAAACTGTAACCTAAAAGAGCTGGACCTCAGTAACAATGACCTGCAAGATTCAGGAGTGGAGCTGCTCTCTGCTGGACTGAAGAGTCCACACTTTAAACTGGAGACACTTAGGTAACCTTTCTGTTAATTATATCTTAAATGATACACGTTGAGCTCTAAAAGTCAGTGATATTCAAAGAGAACACTCATACATGAATCTTTAACAAGATTTGCAATTTTAATGATAAATTTGGCTGCTTCTCCTAAGGGACTGTCAACAAATTACAAGTGGTGTTGATCGATGTTCAGGCACAGTTAGAAGATTTAAGTTCCAGTCTAGAATATTTTAGTAAATGTAAGGTTATGGGGAGTTTAGAAATGTTGACGAGGGGTCTTCCAACTTTCATTCAGACTGACCAGTTTTACATTATTGTGTTAAACAGCCATCACCCTCTGCCAGTATTGCAATCATTTAGAAGAAAATAGTTGCAAAAAACATCCTGTCCCTCTTTTTCCTCCTTTTCTGCAGACTGTCTGGTTGTATGGTCACATATGAAGGCTGTTCTGCTTTAGCTTCAGCTCTGAAATCAAACTCTTCCTACCTGAGAGAACTGGATCTGACATATAATCACCCAGGAGAGTCTGGAGTGAGGCTGCTCTCTGATCTGCTGGAGGATCCGCACTGTAAACTGGAAAAGCTGCAGTGAGTTCCTGAGTTAAGCTGTCAGAAATCTTTTATTGTCTTTTGTTCAGAGATCTCCCCTTACTGTGATATGTGCTAATCCTTGTGCCATTTATTCTGAGATTTTCCCCAACAGCAACTGGTCCAAGACTGGTGTCAAGTCAGGTCAAGTCAAGTCAAGTGGCTTTTATTGTCATTTCAGCGCTGTACAAGTACACAGTGAAATGAAATTATGTTTTTCTAGAACAAGGGTGCCACATGGAACAAAATACAATACAGTACAGACAAAAAGTATAAAGTCTACTAAAGGATTTACTCTCTCAGTAAATACAAGTATTGGAGAAATGACAGCAACCTAATGTGTAACTGTACATGTGTTTGTCCTTATGGTGAAGTCAACAGTCAACAGATAACAGAGGGAGCGTAACCTGCCTCTGATGTAGAGAGAGAGGATTTTCTCCCAGTGTGTGATCATTAAACCCAGGAACGTAGCTGCATTGAAAACTCAAAAAATAACCTAACCCCAGGATGTGTTGAGACAGAAAACAACTCCAGACACACAGTGACACCATATATCATATATACAGATGCTTAGAGCAATGATTCCCACCCTGGACATGGAGGACCTTTCGTCCTACACATTTTGGTGGTTTTCTGCTCTAACACACCACTTTTAACTCAAGCAGCTAGATCCGGTGTGTTAGAAGCAGGGTAAACACTATGATTTGCAGAGCAGTCCTCCGGGATCAGTGTTGGGAACCACTGTCTTAGCTGAAACCCAGGTCATTTCAGGGCTGTATTACAGAGTTCCCCAAGACCAGACACATGTGCTTTTTCTCTAGGGTGGAGCATGGAGGAAGGATCAGGATAAAACCTGGACTAAAGAAATGTAAGGCTCACACACATTAATAACATTAATATACACCCACAGTTTCAGTGCCCTCCTCCAACCTGTGTTTTCTGTGTCTGTAGATGGCTGTAAGCTCACCCTGGACCCAAACACAGCACACACTCGTCTCTCTCTGTCTGATGAGAACCGAAAGGTGCAGCGTGTGGAAGAGCAGATCTTTTATTTGGATCATTCGAAGAGATTTAAACACTGGGAACAAGTTCTGAGTGTGGAGAGCCTGACTGGACGCTGCTACTGGGAGGCTGAGTGGAGTGAAAGTGGAGTGTATGTAGCCGTCTCCTACAGAGGGATCAGCAGGGAAGAAGACAGTGGTGTCAGTGGGTTTGGACTCAATAATCAGTCATGGAGTCTGTACTGCTCTGATAAGAGGTTCACCTTCAGACACGATGAAAAGGAAACTGTCGTGTTGCCCTCCCGGTCTCGCTCCCGCTGCCGCAGAGTAGGAGTGTATCTGGACTGGCCAGCTGGAGCGCTGTCCTTTTATAGCATCTCACCCAACACACACACAGTGACCCACTTGCACACATTCTACGCCATGTTCACTGAGCCTCTCCACGCTGGTTTTAGGGTTGATTATGGCTCCTCGGTGTGGATGTGTGACACTGAATAGCCTCTATGTAAGGTTTGGGGTCTGGACTCATAACTGAGGCCCTAATGTATGTATGTGTGCAATCACAGTGGAAAATGTGCTTTAAAGTGGACTTCAGACTCAAATTAATGGGAGCAACTGCATTGAGGGCGGGGAAGTCCTTACCACCCCTCTGAAGCTAAAAGGGGGGAATGCCCCTGTAATCATAGTAGCAAATAGTAGTAAACCTGCATGGTTGCTTAATTTGTTCAGCATGGGCATTTTACTCACTGGTTCTCAGTGGAGTCATGGTTTGCCCTCTAAATAGGGTCAGTCCCTGACAGAAGTGCAGGCTTTCTAAATCAACCATTGCCTTTAAATAAAATATCCTAACAGAAGTCCCGACCATAAGAGCATTCATTGGAATATTCAATATTCATTAGTAGTTTGAGCTGCTAAAATATGTATTTTGTTTATTATTAAGAAAGCTTATTAAAAGATGAATTAGTGAGTTTTTACACAAGTACATCTAGTGGGCACATTGTAAGCCTGACGTGAAAAAGGAAAACAAAAAAAATAACATCATAACTAATAATCTAGTTAGTCTAATTTTGTGTTTTCATTGTGCTTTAAATATAATTATTTATTTTAACTTTTATTTTGAATAACTGAACTGAACACTGAAACTGAATTATTTGCGGACTGTTTTCCAAAGTCATGTGGCTAATTTAATGGCTTTCCCCCTTTTCCCTTTTGTATAATTTGCTCATCATATTAAAGACAACAGCAGTGCAAACCCATCATGTTAAATCTTTTTCTTGTGGTTAATTGGACTAAATGTAACTAATCTTAAACAGTGCTGTTGATCAGATTATTAAATTCATTTCACTTTGTTCCTCCAACAAAAGTGACAAAACTGGTTTCCTGGGTGTACAAAAACCTGCTGCAGAACTATACTGTGAACGAGTCTTCATGATAGCACACAAGGAAGTGTGCTGCTTCCTTGTCTGATTTAATGATTACTAAACTCTTTAATATACTTATTTAAACTCAACTTAGACTGCAACAAAACAGCGTGTTTTTATTATCAGTATTCATCATCATTCATTTACTTATTATTCATTCATCAGGCCAGTGAAGCAGTAGAAAACCTGACATTTTTGGCAGTACTGTTGACATCAAGCAGGATGGTTATATGGAGTTCTGTAAGTTTGCATCAAGTTGGTTTTTCCTCAGTCAGCATCAGCAACCTCAAATTATTGACCAAGCAACCTTTTTCCACTCTGGAATTATCCAGCTGTGATCTCAGTGTTTTCTGCCCAATAGAGACATGGAGCTGCGATTTCTTGTTCTTTACAGACAAACCTGGCCCACCTGGACATCAGCTGTTACAACCCATTCAAGACAAAGTCCAGTAAACCTTGTGCACCAAGATTATTTCCATTACTCAGTTTGCACATTCCTCTTGACTGAACACTAACTGATGCTGGAATGTCTTTTAACTCAACAATGTCAGGTGGCAGGCATTTTCACAATCTTTTTTGTACACTTGTGTTTCTTTGTAGTACGTCTACATTTAAAGTTCTTCCCACATTCAGAGCAGTGGTATGTACTCTCTCCAGTGTGGATGAGTTTGTGTGATTGGAGATGACTTTTTACAGTAAAACTCTTCCCACAGTCTGAGCAGTGATATGGCTTCTCTCCTGTGTGAATGCGCTGATGTCGCAGGAGATTACTCTTTTGATTAAACCTCCGCCCACACTGTGAGCACTGATATGGCTTTTCTCCTGTGTGAATGAGCTTGTGTGTTTGGAGACTACTCTGTACTGTAAAACTCTTTCCACACTCTGAGCACTCATACGGCTTATCTCCAGTGTGAGTACGCTGATGTTCCTGAAGACGACTTTGAAAACTGAAACTTTTCTCACACACTGAGCACTGAAATGGCTTCTCTCCGGTGTGGCTGCGCTGGTGAATTGAGAGATAAAGTTGAAGACCAAACTTCTTCCCACACTCGGAGCACTCGTACAGCTTCTCTCCAGTGTGCACGTGCTGGTGAAGTTGGAGATGACTACTTCGATTAAAACTCTTCCCACAGTCTGAGCAGTGATACGGCCTCTCTCCTGTGTGAAGGCGCTGGTGTATTTTGAGATTACTCTGTAGATTAAAACTCCTTCCACAGTCTAAGCAGTGATATGGTCTCTCTCCTGTGTGAAGACGTTGGTGTATTCTGAGATTACTGCGTAGATTAAAACCTTTTCCACATTCTGAACAACGATACAGCCCATCTCCTGTGTGAAGGCGTTGGTGTTTCTTTAGGTAACCCAGTTGTGTAAAGGTTTTCCCACACTCTAAACAGCGATGGGGCTTCTCTCCTTTGTGAACACGCTTGTGTTTTGTTAGATAACTAACTTGAGTAAAGGTTTTCCCACATTCAGTGCATTTATGTGGCCTCTCTCCTGTGTGGAGGCGCTGGTGTATTTTGAGATAACTATGTTGCGTAAATGTTTTTCCACACTCGGAGCAGTGAGCTGGCTTCTCTCTGTTGTGAGTCTTGACATCGCTGTCAACAACAACACCTTTCTCACAGTCTGATGACATCCCACGCTGTAGACACTGGCGAGCTGACTCCTTTCTAAATATATATTTCTCTTGTTTTGGGGATTTATTTGCACAGAGAGCACCAGGTGATCTTTGGTGAGCACTTGCACATATTGGCAGCATCACATCCTCACATTTAATTTCTTCTGGATTCAGAACTGGCAGCCCAACACCCTCACTTTTCATCTCTTCTTTTTTTAGCACTGGCAGTGCCATATCCTCATATTTCATCTCTTCTGGCGTTAGCACTGGTAGTGCCACATCCTCACATTTCACCTCTTCTAGTTTCTGCATTGTGAAATGTACCTCTTCGAAGGAACTCGTGTTTACAGTGGTAATTTTAACCAGGAGAGTGGCACACAGACAAGGAGTTGCCTTGCAACAACATGTCAGTCATTTCTATAAGAGAAAAAGAACATGAGAACTCAACGTGAAGCTCAAAACAGTATGACAAAATTGTCTGACACTGAACATGATGTAAAACTATTCAATTTATCCCAGAAGTTAATGAATATTTCTATATCTGCGAGTTTCAGATCTGCTAGAGGATGCTTCTGGCTTCTCCCATAGACGTCTTACAACATTATGTACATATAGAGGAGATACAGAATAAAATAATACTGAATTTAAAAAAACAAAAAAACATCTGCAGGCTAGGGCAGCTCTTCTTATTTCAGTGTGGACTGGGATGTGACAGGGTTCTTTACAAAGGAGGTCCACAAATAACCTTCTAGTGGAACCATTTGGTTTAACGCCCACATGTATTTACACTTATTTAGATTTATATATGATACATAGCTACACTGCACCTGCACTGACTAGTATAAGTAGACAGCTTAGCTTAAGAGATAACAATTTAAAATAGATCATTTAAAAACAATGGTCTTTTTAGGCCTATGTCAGTACAGTGTGTCTGCATCTGAACATGTGTCTATGTCAGTAATACCTGCAGAACTGCCTCTGAGCAAGCAGCTTCAGCACAAGCTCCAGGGCTCCAGGGCTCCAGGGCTGGCCAACAGTAACCACACACTCCTGTCTCTCATCAGTTTTGAGTTTAAATCGGACAGTTAAACTATTATACGTTTACTTTCATAGACATCAACCATTTTAAACAGCACAAGAGCTACTGGACATCTAAAGAATAGCGCCCATACCTCAAAACCAGCTCCAGTGTGGAGTTCTTGCTGAAGTGAAACCAACAGCTGTTTCTCTCCGGCCGCAGGAGTCCTACTGCGCATGTGCAGAATGTCACTCTAGCCTGTTTCTCATTGGAGGAACGGAGAATGATGTAACGATGACGCTACACAGAATATGAAAGGGTTATTCATTTTAATTGTATTTTTTCTGCAAAACTTTGATTACATGTATTAAAATGTTTCACTATAACAAGAGTAATTAGTCTACAAAAATTCACAGTGTTGGAATATAATGATTAATGAATTCCACTTTATTATTATTATTATTATTATTATTATTAGTTGATGATATATGATCCTTGTATGATCAAGGTGGCTGACCAGCATGACCAGCACTGCAGCGCTAGCCTACCAGTCTGACCAGCCTGACCAAACTGGACCAGATTTCCTCTAGACCAACACATGGGATCTATTCATTTGAGTCTGATGGTTTAGCTGGTCTACCACTTAGTCAACTAGTATGACCAAGCTTGCTGACCAGCATGACCAGAGTAACCACGCTGATGTACCAGTATAACCAGCTTGAACTCTTTTTACATGCTGAGTTAAAACTATAAATATCAGCAGTGCTATCAGTATATAATAGCACTGATAACATAATTTAAAAAGATAAATATTTAATACAAAAATAACACTGGCAGAAATTAAGCAAATGTATGATGACATTATACTAGTGTATAATTCTGTGTTGCTTGACCCAAATGTTCTTTCCAACCTACATGCACAAAAATGTCCTACAAAACTGGCTGAAGGTAAAAGTTGTATAAACTGCTCTGTGTGAAGTATCTGGGGGTGCTTTTGAATTTAGCCCCTATTATGCATGTAATGGATATAGCCACTAGATGGCACTGTGTGCACAACAATCAGTGATGGATGTGCCATGAGACTAGATGTTTATGAAAATCAATGAATAATTAGATGAAAAACACACCCAAAGAAGCCCAGTTCACAAAAACATAGATACATTATCCTTCTGAAATCTGGAAGATTATGCTCTGGACAAATGAACTCTGAAAAGTGAGCTTTATGCCCAACATTGGCCCTGTCTGGAGGAGGGTTTGAGGACGCTTTGTAATACCAGGACTTCAGGCTTCCTACTACTGCTACTGAGGAAACAACAACATCTGCTCTGTATTAGAGAATTATTTCAAGGAATGTAAGAATGACAATGCACACAAGCAAGCCTACCTCACAGTGGTTCCATGAATAAGAAATGTAAACTTTTATTAGGACATAAATAAAGTCACAATTTACATCATATTTTTGTTACAGAAGCTAAAACATGCAGTTCATGTTTGAAGGCCTACCAATGTTGAAGCAGTTTTATGAGGAGTTTATTTTTTTTTTTAAATAAGTACATAATGTGCACTGTAAGTACACAGTGTTCAAAAACCTAATTTTATAAAAACGTATGTAGGTAATGTACACATTCCGCAAAATGTAAAAACACAAGGCAACATTCAATATACAGTTAAAAAAAGACACCAAATGTAAATCTGAATCCAAATGTGATACCAAACATCAAACATCTGCAAGCATGGAAAGAACACACTAACAGCAACCAGAGTGAGATCTGAACCCAACTCCAGCTGTGCAGCACACACACAACATGCAACGTCACTGTGCCGGCCCTTAGGCCAAGGAAGATGTTTGTTTTTTGGCAGTTTTTAAGGTGGCACCTTAAGATGTTTGAGCAGGCATCAGACGTAGAATTTAGCAAACAAAAAAATGATTAAAAAACAGGTCTGCGGTATATATATATATATATATATATATATATATATATATATATCCACCTATACACTGCGTAATTGTTTTTGTCAAAACATGGAGCACATCACAGAAATACATTTCATTACCTTCTTAAATCATGAATTACAATCATATAAAGACACAGGACAGATAACAATCACATAATTTCCATATTCATAATACAATCAAATAAACATAAAAATCACCCAATAACGTCTATCTCATGCTCAAGATGGTTGAGACCCAAGAACTAAGAAGATCACTGAAGCAGCAAAATCTTACAAAACAAAAACATGAATTCACTCCATGGATTCATATTACTTATCATATTATATATCCAAGCATATGACCAAGCAGCTTTTTTTCCACACTCCTAAATGGTCTAGCTCTGGGATTCATGTGCACAAATTCTTGGCACCCTCGTTGGCATCAATTGCTGTAGCCTTTTCAAGTCCAAGTCCAGTAAAGTCTTGGATTAATTCTGGCCATAAGTGACACCAAGTCTTATTGCAGCCCTCAGCTGAACAGTAACCAATGGTAGAAATGTGCATTGTGGAAATTAGAGGTTCCTATTGTCCACCAACTCTGTGTAAAGTGCTGAAATACAAATCACATTGTTTGTGTTAACATTTAAGAACGCGTATGTCTGTAGATTTATCAAAGTTATGTGTCATGGGTTTCCACTCTTCCCCGAAAGCATCTGTTTTTTTTTACAATACATGAATAGCTCCTCACACATTCAGGGCAGTAATATGGCTTCTCTCCTGTGTGAATGCGCTGGTGTGTTCGGAAAATAAAAGTATTCACATAGTCTGAGCAGCGATGTGGTTTCTGTCCTGTGTGAATGCGCTGGTGGAGTTGAGATTACTCTATCGATTGAAGCTCTTCTCACAGTCTGAGCACTGATACAGCTTCTCACCCATGTGGATCTCTTCACTGGCTAACTGTAGCTGCCCGCATCAGATTCAGGCTCTGGCCTCCATACTTGAGGGCATTGGTCAAAAGCCGTTCTGCACCACAAGGCCTTCGAGCTTCAATTACGGCTCGGCTTGACCCGCCATCCATTAACATACAAAGAAAAAGCGCCCCGGCTTTTTTCTGTCCTGGCCCGAAGTGGTGGAACAAACTTCCCCTGGGTGTCCGAACGGGAGAGTTGCTTTCCATGTTGACTTGTGTTTAGTAGTATCTAAGCTTAGAGGTATCTGAATTGCAGTCTATTCAAACTAGCTAAGGTTATATATATATATATTTTTTACTGCTATGTTTCTCTAGGGTTATAGACCCTAACCCTGCCTTTTTCCCCCCTCTGGGATCAAGAGAGATCTACTGCATAATCTAACCTCCATTTCGCTTAATAATATTATCTTGATACATATTTGAAAATGTTTAAGCAGTTAAAACGAGAAAGCTCAAACTTCTTCAACCACTGTTTATTTTTACTGCTATTTGTCTTTTATTTTATTAATATATCTACTTTTCCAGTTTCCTGTATTCTCTTCTGCAATATAATATTCCCCTGCTGAAAACCTGTGTATGCCAGCATAAATCCCAAGATGCGTGATCATCATACCAGTGTTCAAAACACAGCATATGCTGGTTTATGCTTGTCTGGGCCCATTTGTGTGCGTCTTCACAAAAAACAGTGTAGTAAACTAGTGAACTACAAAGATACCATTACATTCTCCAGCGAGAGCAAGAGGAATCCCTGCCTTCCGTTACTTCTGATCAAGCACCCAATCTGGAAAATGTGGAAAACTGGCACAAAGGGGCAAATCAGAGATAATCTCATGATTGTATGTATTTTCATTTTGCTTTCCAGAAGCTCTTCTGATGAAATGCTGATCCATCGGTCATGAAGCAATGAGTCTGTGTTCACGTTTGTCACATAACATTTCTATTAGCTAACAAGTTACCTTAGTGATGTTGCTGAGGACTTAAAAATGAACAGTTTGTTGGTTAATAAGTTATGCATCATGTTGAACATGAATTAACATGAACTCCTGCTCACCATTTGACAATATGACCTCATTGCTAGACATTTGCACTTGTGTTTCCTTTAAGGATAAATATAATGGCCCCAATGTGGCCAATGCAACTTTACCATAGGTGCCAATAGGCACTCTGAAATAATGACTCAAGACTGTTGCGTACCAGATTTGTAGGTTTTAAAATTGGCCCATTTTACAGCTCTGTTTTGGTTATGCAGGAAGTTGTTTGGTGGAGAAACAGCAGCATTTGAGGTTCACAGTTTCTCACATATGTATACTGTACTCTCATTATTTAACTATGACAAGGTAAATACAACATTGCAGAACACCTTTTAAAGTCAAGCAGCCTTTAAGGTGAGCTATTCGGGTGATTCTCGGGATTTGGAGCCCTTTAAAAGATATGGTCAATATCAATTAGGAAAATCACTAAAATGTTACTCACATTACATAGCAGCTACAGTATATGCATACAGTATTGGTTATAACATGTCTTGTTTTGTAAGTGTAAGTTTTTTTTCTGAAATCTGGAGGCAGTGACCTCACCTCTATATTTTACACATTATGGCAAAACTTCCTTTTTCAAAATTGTCTGGTGAGCAAATAAATTCACAGCCCAAATAAAACAAACCTGCATGTTTGGAAACATATATTACAACTACATTCCCAGCATTTTATACATAGGCACAGCTCTGGATGGGACAGGTCTGCCAGCACAAACCCAGCAGTAGTAACTTTGGTCAAACATGTACAGCTTCAGACACAAAACACTCCACTGTCCTGATCTCATCGATTTCCTTGGTACAGTTACTGCACGATACTAAGATCGTAAAAACAACAAGTACATTGAGAAAACATCAGGGAATGAATCTGGTAGATGAGGACATTAGTGAGAGGCCGAAGAGAGTGATGACTGAAAAACTACACAAAACAGAAAAATGGACACTTGAGACCTGCAGATAGGGAATTACAAAAGAGGAAGGATATGAACAGCAGTGTCAGTTACGAAATGAAAACAGTGAAGCACAATAGGGGCAAATCCAGGTCCAGACATTCACCCCATAATATAGTTTCAACTGCCTGCTTTGTGGACCTGGATTTGCCACCTCTAGTGAAACGTTCACAAGAAAACCTGCCTGTTTTCAGCAATCAGTGGAATGTTCAGACTCTTTAATCTAGACAGATCATGGCTACATTTGCATCAGCAGTTCCTGGTGTATATTTTGAGAGGTTTTGATGGGTCAGTAACTTCAAGAATGAATAACAGGAAATGTTAATGTCAGCCATGTCCAAGCAGGACTTTTTCTACCCCTCGGACTCTAAAAAAACAAAGTAAAGAAAGACAGTTCAACTCAGTGTACTGTACTGCAGCTAAATGAAGCTCCAAGTGCAAACTAGCATACTGCTGCAAACTCTGGCAGTTTGACAATTTTCCTACGACTAGTGTTGAGCTCTGTGCTCCCACTAGTACAAAATCACCTGATATAACCATGCGTAGTTGAGCGTTTTTGCAATTGGAAAGTTAGGTAAATGGTAGCATGCTGACTGCACCATGATGGAGGACTTTTTTGTGGCCAGTCTTCCAGTCTACTTGTGGTCATGCTTATGAACAACTGAGCACTATCTAGATCCGACTATCTATACCAGAGCATTTGCTGCTAAACACCGCCCTTAAGCTTTCTCATTTTCCTTAAACACCACCCTGCTAGCTATGTAGTGCACTAGGGCTACACAATGTATTCTTTCAGCATGGTCATCATGATGTGCACAACAGTCACATTACAGGATGTGCAAGGTCAGGTACGGCAAATTCAAACAAGTCATGCTTCAACTTTTTTGCTGTTTGATACAAAAGGAAATTTCCCTCAGTTCTCATTTTCCAGGACAAATCTACCAGATGCAGATTATATCTGGCCAATAAAATTCATTTTACTCCAATCTGGCATACATGGAGTGGGCTGTGATATCTTAATGATGAAATCTGGCAAGAATTCCTATATATTTTTTTTAACATCTATAGAGGAGAACAAAAAATAATAATACAAAGGCAGTTGTCCCTCAGTGTTGTGCAGCCCTATCATTTACCCTAACAGAGCATCATAGATCTAAAAAAATAGAGCAGTTTGGAAGGCCATGTGCACAAACCTCTACTGGACATATGATGCCCTTTTAGGGTATAGAATTCCTGACTCACAGAGAGCACTGGGGAGCAGGGATTAGGCCTTATTTTGATGCACATGATGACTGTAGTTCATTTATAGTACAGATACACTGCAAACAGACGTGGACAGGGTAAAAAAAAAAATTGGAATTGAGTAATGATGCTTATAATGCGATCATCATCTAAACGTGCTGATCTCAGATCAGAACAAAGAGAATATGTTTTTTTTTTCTTTTTTTTTTTTTTTTAAGAGTCTGCAAGGCATTCTGCTCTTTAAAGTAGTGCACACCAACAATTAACCAAAACAACCAGCATCTACTGTCCTGAACAGGACAATACTCAGGAAATTGTTGTAAAAAAGCATTTTTAATTTGACATTTCGATATGATTAATTTTATGCAAAGTAATCAATTAAGCAAGAGCAGACCTCCATAAACATGTGCGCGTCTCGGCTAACAGTAATTCAGTCCCATTTCTAGGACGTTTCTGGAACTTTATTTGAACAACTAACCCACAAGCCCCACTCTGCTGGTCCCTGGAGATGCTGAGTGGCAGAGTGCAGAGTCTTTGGATCCTTTAGTGCAGTTCTCTTTCAAAGGCCCCCCCAATAATAACTCCTCTCACTCATTCACTCAACAACAGCTGTCAATAAAAACATTTACGCATCACTCTTCTGTACTTTATATCCCCTGAGTCTCTGAAAAATCAAATAGCCAAACACCCCTCCTTCAGCTCTCTCTGGATGACCTCCCTCTGCTTCGTTCTGTCCCCTGCTATTCATCTGTCCGACCTCTGGCCGGCCTCACTCGTACTCTGCGATCAGCACCATCATCCCGACTCCGAACAGCAGAGCGATGATCTCCATCAACGACTGGCCCACACTGGAGCGGCCCACCAGCAGCTCCGGGAGGACGGTGACGGTGGCGATGTAGACAAAGCCACCAGCTGTGAAGGGGAGGATCCAGGCCGTGGCGGCTGCACCCACGCCCTCAGCCAACAGGGAGCAGGCTGTGCCGGCTAATGCACCGATAGCAGTGAGAAGCTGAAGACACATGGCCTAAACAGAGGAAAGCAGAAGGAAAACATTACAGTAAACTAAAACAATATTATATCTTTAATGATTACTGACAAACTGCTTACTCATCTAAAAATGAATCTATATTTACTATGAACTGTTTGTGATCCACTACAAATTATTCACCATTTACTTTAAATTAATCATCATCTATTATTACCTGTTCGGTATCCACCAGCCAGTTGATGGTGGATTAACTTTTATTCAGGTGTTATTCAGTATCTAATATTTATTATTCAGTATCCACTATGAACTGTTGGTATCCAGTATAGATTGTACCAATCAATTATTCAGTGCCTACTATGAAATATTCAGTAACCACTAAGAAAATGGTCACTACCTGCTATGAAATGATCAGTATCTCATATCAATTACTCTGTAACTACCATAAATGATTCAGTATCTAATTTCAAGTATTAATTATTCACTATGAACTCTTTAGTATCCACTATGAATTGACAGGTGTTGAATATTTACTCTTCATACCAGCTAAACAAATTAATTTGCTAATTAAAACTGTCCAGAAAAAAAAACTGGAATTAAGTGGAATTCGGGTTTGTGAAAGCACAGCAGGCAGTTCTGTGTTCAGAGTCAATCTGCACAAGGCATCACATTTACCTTCCTCTTGGTACACCCTGATTGGACAAGGATAGCAAAGTCTCCAATCTCGTGTGGCACCTCGTGCAGGAGGATGGTGATGGTGGTTACAATGCCAACTGTTGGACCAACCAGGAAGGAGGCGCCGATAGCCAGACCGTCCGTGAAGTTATGAGTGAAATCAGCTGCCAGGTTCAGGTAGCCGGAAACTTTAATATCTAAAAAAAAGGAGAGAAAAATAAAAACACTCAATGAACACTTTACCATTAAAAGAGAATTAAAGAGATTTCTTAACTTAATGCATGCAATTAGCAATATGCTAACTCTTGAGGCATGGACTACCATTACGTGTTAGGTAAATTAGCCTTAGTGTAAATTAGCTCTAGTGTAAAAGGAAAGAAGCAAACTTCAGACAATGAACGTCCCAGCTAAGCAACTACATCTGAGACAACACGAGAACTTTCTCCTGTGTTATAAAGCAACAATTATGGTCTTCATATTGACTTGTGTTTAGTAGTGTCCAAGCTTAGAGGTATCTTTGAATTTTTAGTCTATTCAAACTAGCTGAGGTTATTCTTGGGTAAATAGTAAAGCACTTTAGTAAGTCACTCTGAATAAGAACGTCTGCTAAATGCTGTAAATGTACGCAAACACTGGAAATAAGAAAGCTAAGAAAGATTGACTGGTTCTCCTTGAGCAGCTTTAAAAGATGATTTTAATATAATGTGCATCAGCTCATAATTACTAACTATCTTACCTGAATTCTCCTCCTTTGCCTTCTTTGGTTTCTTGTCTTTTTTGTCCTTTTCTCCTTTTTTCACGTCGTCCTTTTTCTCTTCGCCATCACTATCTTTCGCTTTCGGGGGAGCTGAGATCATGAGAATATTGGAGCATTTTACAATGTAAACCAGTTCCTAGTCACCACTTGTATACAAAATACTGTGACTATTCCAGTTATAGCCAGGACTTTGAATTCTGCCACAGTGAGAATTACTTATAGCAGTTTGAGTGTAGCACATCATGACTCCCTGCTACTGTATGCAGAATGACCTCATTAAATTACCAAGGAACATGGAGGGGGTCACATCTTCATGTAGACTCTCCGCAGGCGTCCCACAAGGCTCTGTGCTGGGTCCTCCTCTGTTGCCCCTGTTCACTCGCTCTCTTGGTGCAGCGATATCCTTTCATGGGTTCTTCTAACACTTAGGGCATCCTTTCTTTCCCCATAACTTCATCTAGTCATTGGAAGGCTCATCACCTGAATCTCACCCTCAGCTGTACATCCCTGAAACTACAATTCCTTTGAGAAACTTCATCTGAAGAATCTGAAGCCTTGGTGTAGTTGCGGATGACCAGTCATCCAATCATGCAGATTTCTCCTCTACAACATCTGGAGAATTCAACCTTAACCTTCCCGGCTGCTCGTCCTCTGGGCACAGTCAGGCACTTAAACTGATCCGGATTTCAATCTTCAAAAGTTAAGCCCCTACCTGATAATAGTCTAAATAGTCAAAAACTGAACCAAGAGTGGTTTAAGCTTCAAGCATAGCTTGGCTTGACCGACCATAGCATTACATTATTTATGGATGACAAGCATCTAGGCTTTTCTCTATCCTGGAGAGCGAAAAACGTCTCCTGGTGTCCCCACGGCCCACTGAAGACCATCTCTTTCAAAAGCATGCAAATCAGCAGTTATTAAAGACTTGTGATCACACTTAAACCTCAAACTTGACATTCAGGTGTAGTGTATGTACCTGTTTATATCTGCTGAGCTGCGTATCTTAGATACTGCCCATTACTAAAATCAGACTGAAACCCAGATATCTAAGTTTAGAGGATCTTTGGACTTAGGAATATGTTCTGGGTGGACGGTGAAGAACTTCTATAAGTCACTCAGGATATCAGTAATGTTCACTATATGGCTTCTATTTAAATGAATACAGGGCAGTTTGGGATGTGCGATGGACAATAACAGGTTTTACCGTGAGAGTGCGAATGAGAGTGTCCTCCCTTCAGCAGACGCACAAACTTCTCCACCACCAGAAACGCAACAATGCCTCCCAGCACCCACAGGCCCACTGACATCATGTGACCATGAGCTGCACCTGGAGAGAAAACAGAGCACTGTTAATACAAACACAAAGCGTCTTAAAAAACTTAAACCCATTTTAATTGCGCTCCTGTATTTATCAAAGTCTTTTACAGTAGAAACAGAACAAAATGCAGTATTTCTGAAGTTATACAACATCGCCGTCAAACACAAACCTCTCCATTTTTACTGTTTTTCACTTTGACATGATGTGAATCAGACTGCTGTTCTTTACATTGTGTTTCACCATGAATGGACCAATAGAAATGCTCCAAAATTTGACTTGAATAAAAAACATAATAATGAATAAAATCTGTTTACACTGATTTCCATTGAAAGTTAGTTTTTTTTTGCCATCTTGGAGATACAAGGTCTTTGCACGGCAAGGCCGATCTGCTGCTTTCTTGCTTAATGTACAGTCTAGGCCAATCAACAACTCAAACAAACAGCTACACTGGAGCTGAAAGTAAGCATTAATTTATATTCCATTTACCACCTGATATTGTAAACACAACAGCTACACTATACGGACAAAAGTATTGGGACATCTGCTTCTTCTGAAATCAACTCAATCGAGGGAACTAAAAAGACTTTCTCCTGTTTTTTGTTGGAGTAACTGTCTCCACTGTCCAGAGAAGAATGCTTTCTAGACTTTGGAGAAGCATAGCTGTGAGGATTTGATTGCATTTAATGACAAGAGCGTTTCTGAGGTCAGGTGGTTGGATGATCGCCACCCCACCTCATCATCCCCAACTCATTCCAAAAGTACTGGATAGGCTTAACTTTTCTGACACTTATTATTCACTCTACTACCATACAGGAGGAAACACACAGCAAACACCACCAAATCACACAGTGTGTGTGTGCTGATTTATAAGGATGTAAGAAAATACTGATTATACTGAGATATCGGATTATGGTTTTAATACAGTATCATTTAGTGTTGTGTTTAAATCCCTACCACTAGATACCAGTGTTGTTCCCAGTGTTCTGATTGGATGGAGGTTTTATGAATATGATGGTTTTTATAGTTTCTCTAAACACTGAAGTAAAATAAACACAATATTGCCTTGCTTACAGTATCAGATTCATTCACCCATCCATACCAACAATCGTGCATACCCATTAACTCTCTAAGCTTCTCCAAGCCAATGACATACCATGAGAGTGGCCATGTGACTCCTCGCTGGCATGCGAGTGGCCGTGGTCTTCACTTCCATGGTGAGCGTGTGGTTCTGTAAGGGAGGAAAGATGAAGAGAACTCAGAATTACTGCTTCTACCCCAGGGGAAACCTTGACCATTAGGAACCTGAGTGCACTGTAACACAGTAACAGTTACACTTATTTGTATGATTATACTGAAACACCTTCTAAGCTTGTATATATTCCCTTATTTGTAATTTACACAAACTCCGCCCACTACAGAAAGCCTTCCTATGCTAAACAACGGCAACTTCCGGAGAATATAGAAGCGAGGGTAAAAAGACAAAGCTAAAACTAATGACTGACTGAAAGCCAAACCTGACAGCCTACCCTAAAAAGCAACATGTTTAAACCTGAGCTAAAATAACAGGGTGGTAAATAGGCTTGTTAGTACCTGAATATGTCCCATGTTCCACACACTTCCTATTTATACATCAAACAACTCAAGAAAATGGGCTAAAATTTAATGACGCTTATAGACTGCATACAACAAATACAGCATAAACTTTCCATTCTGTCAAGTTACAATAAATGTATTTTCAGAGATGCAGAAGAGGTGTGTGTGTAAGTGTTTGTTTGTGTGTGTGTGTGTGTGTGTGTGTGTGTGTGTGTGTGTGTGTGTATACCAACCCAGAGCATGTGGAATGAGGTGGAGGAAGGCATCCCCCAGCAGGCCTCCAGAGGCAAAGCTGAGCAGAACCTTCAGCAGGCTCTGGTGCTGATCCGTGTTTGATTGAACAGGGATAAGAAAGAGGATGAGGAAGGGCGCAGCGCTGATCAGCAGAGTGGCTCCAACCGCCTGAAAAAAATATATATATAAAATCAGTGCTGATGTACACTATACGTCCAAATGTTTGTGGACAGTCCTTCAACAAAAATGCATTCAACTACTTTAAATGGAAACCATTGCTGATACAGATGTATGCAATCAAATGCTCAGTAATCCGCAGTACAGACAGTTATTCCAATAAAAGCTGGAAAAGCATTTTAATACCCTTAATTTCAGCAGAAAAAATGAATGAGCAGGTGTCCCAATACTTTTATCCATACAGTGCATCTCCCATTACTTATGTTTGCATAAAAAGTTAATGTACCATGAGGGCACTTCACAGCATATCATTCAGTACTGCTCTCTCTGCAGTATAAAACAGCTCCAAATCTACACGGTGATAATTTATTATTATTATTATTATTATTAATACTGACTGCTGAACTGCATTACAGCAACATGTGCCTTGCTACAGATCAAAGGGGTGGACTGAAGGCTCTGGAATGAGCTCGTAAAATTAAAATGTTTTTCAAAGTGGCAGACATTTCTGTGGAGTTTGAGGGATAATGTAATGCTGACCTTCAATGTCTGTGGTTTAAAGTGCTGGATAAGCTCAGGCTGGGAGTCATAAAGCCAATTTTTCCCTCAACACTGATCGCTGGCCAAGTGTTTGCCACATTACCCGCCTGGGAAAATGAGCATACATATACTCCTCCTGTTTATGTCTACCCTTCTTCTATTTTGGATTTTAGTATTATTATTTTATGTATTCAATAATCACTCTTTGGGTGTAACTGAGACCTTAAGATCTCAATTTCGTTTTATTTTCGTTTTAGCAAATGAAAAAGTCTCCTTGAATCCACAACAACGAAACGAGAACCAACTTAACATGAAAAATCGAACCACCAAAGTTCCTGAGAAAGAACAGAACAGAGACTGTGTTGTTCCACTGAAACCAATCCTGAATGTTCTCAATTAAGCCAGAATAACGAGAAGCATATTTATTAACTGCACATTTAAAAGAACAGCATGTTTCAGTCAGAGAGCTTCAGCACGCCAGCTCAGCCGAGACACGGCAACTCAACAAACAAGAGGAAACGTTTCTACAGCCTTTAAACATAAACCACGTCTGATCTGCCCTCCGAACAGAACCGAGAGAACGCAGAAGATAAACAAGAGTGACAAACTGGAGTGAATTCAGTAGTGCTGCAATGTTGCAGCATCCAGCCTGATGAAGACCCTAGAGCAGAGCTGGGCGATATGTGACAAAAATTAGATCACAATATTTAAAAACTTTTTTTTTACAATATTCGACATTTATCACAATATTTTGTCATGTAGACAAAAATGCAAACCGCGTATATGTTATTTTAAAACTGACATCAAATACTGAGTAATACCATACTGAGTACTGTGATTTTTACTTAAAATATGCTGCATTCCGTTAAATTAAAAAAGCCTGATTACACTCTTTGTAATAAAACATGTTAATCAGGTAATCAGAGCGCTTTGAGCATAGACGATATCCACGATACACTCACGATATACCATATCAAAATTAACATATGATAAAATAGTCATATTGCCCAGCTCCACCCTAGAGGTCAAAAGACTGCAACAGTAATAGAATAAGGCAGGTCTTTATTAAACAATGTGTGGACACTTTATGGTGTGTGTGTGTGTCCTGCACCAGTGATTCAGCACAGGTGGATGTTCACGCTCTTAGACTTTTCTTATACTTGTTTAATAATCCAAGAAGACTAGAGGTGGACGAGGGGAGGAGTACTGCTCATATCTCTACACAGATACAAAATATTTTACTCCGTCCATTCATACAAATGATGTCCAGTATGAGATTTCCCTGGGTGTATTGTTTGTACCCATCGCCTGAAACGACTATATTTACGAAACAAATCCAGACCAAATTAAACCACAGTATAAACTGCATTCTGTTTCTCTATAAAGCACCAGAATGATGGCAAGGATTAAAACGCAGAGAGCTTATATGGCACTACTATTATTCAGTATCTTATGAACTGCTGAGAATCAGCATCTCTGTATTTTGTATATGTTACACATACAAGGAATTCTATCTGGTGAGAGCAACACAAGTATGACATGTAAACCCAGGGGAGAAAAATACACTAACCAATGAATATCCAATGAATACCTTTAGTACTTCTTACCTTTTTAATTTATCCCCTACCCTATTTATTGTTTAGTGTCATTTTCCTTTAGTTTAAGACTGTGTTCTGTGTTTTTTGTTACTTGTCATACGTGTTGCTCTCACCAAGACAAATTCCTTGTATGTGTAACATACTTGGTGAAATAAAGAGATTCTGATTCTGAATAGAATAAAGAATAATACATTTAAAAGCAAGTAATAAAGAGCTGAGGGAGCCAAGAGATACCTACTTTTACAGGTATGAATACTACATGTCCATTTGTAGCCGCAGTAGATATATAACTGTTGACTGTAATTATGAGAGTAAGGGACTGATATGTGGACCCAAGGTAGGTGATTTTTTTGGTTTAAGAGTTTAAGGAATGATCAGTATTTATATACATATTTATTTATTTTACCTGCATCCACAGCTCCAGTGTGTCCCGTCCCTCTGCCTCCAGCTCTCGCTTCACCCTCTCTCCACCTGTGCCATGGCTGTGTGTGTGTCCATGATCATGTGAGTGACTGTGATCATGGGCGTGTCCATGGTCATGGGCGTGCCCGTGGTCGTGTCCATGGTCATGGTCATGGGCGTGCCCGTGGTCGTGTCCATGGTCATGGCCATGGTCGTGCTCGTGGTCATGACCATGGTGCCCGTGGGAGTGGTCATGGTGAAGCTCCTCCTCCTCTTGAAGCTGCAGGTTTGCCTCCGCGCTCCACTTACTTGCTCCATGGTGCATCTTCACTCCACCATGGGAGTGTCCATGGCAGCCACCCTCACCGTGAGCGTGCCCGTGGTGGTGTCCATGGCAACCACCCTCGCCGTGAGCGTGCCCGTGGTGGTGTCCATGATGGTCGTGACCGTGGCCATGGGAGTGAGAGTGGGCGTGTGTTAGCACCGCTAACCCAAACACCAGCAGCAGCACGGCCAGGGGAAGAGCCCTCATCTCACCTGCAGAGGAAGGAGACAAAGCTCTTAATGTACAGTGCCCCAGCGGGAGGAGCTGAACTGATGCCAGGCACGTCCCAGCAGACAAACACTGCCACGTCGAAGTGGGTGAGGCCAGCTTCTGTAAACTGGCCACCCAGGTGCAGCGACTACAGACTGGGACCAGCGGAACAACAATACTGTTGACGAAAGACAACAGTACTACTGTAACAATATATATAATATATGTGTGTGTGTGTGTATGTATATATATATATATATATATATATATATATATATATATATATATATACATACACACACACACACACACACAAACACACGTGTGTGTTCGCTAATTCTGTGATTGTTCTCTAATTCTGTGTGTTTTCTAATTCTTTCAACACAAAATACTTACTGAATTTTTTACTGAATATAAAGATCCTAAGGCTTATTTTTTAATTCAATCTCTTTCTTTAATCAATACAGAACTCTTCATAAGTCAAGAACATCCTCATCCTGGTGCTAGGTTTTAAACAAAGGACTAAACGTACTGAAACAGTACAAAACTACCAAATATCAGAAGTTATTTAAGTTACTTACAGACATTCATTTAATTACAGAATATAACACATTTATTAGTTATAAAGGTAAAAAAGGTGCACGTATTTGTCACTGTACAGTGAAATGTGTCCTCTGCATTTAACCCATCTGGTAGTGAACACACACTCACACACACACATGTGTTAGGGGCAGTGAGTACACACACACACCCAGAGCGGTGGGCAGCCAACTCCAGCGCCCGGGGAGCAGAGAGGGTAAAGGGCCCTTGCTCAAGGGCCCAACAGTGGCAGCTTGCCGAGCCCGGGAATCGAACCCACAACCCTGTTATCGATATCCCGGCGCTCTAACCGCTGAGCCACCACTGCCCCTATATATTATATAGTTATACTATTATTTATACTAATATAACACTCATGTATTCTTTTCTGGAGACCTGTGTTACAGCTCCTACTTTCCATGCACCTCTTAGCTGATTATGTTATTTTAATATTGATGTTTTATTTAAGAATCTAAAAATGCCAATTTCCCACTGATCTAATCCACACAGTCAAATTCAGGTTAACTAAACGGCTAATCAATATCAGACATCTGAGGACATTAGTACAGAGCGTAAAAAGAAAATCATGATAAGCACAGAGAACTAATTTTAGGATGAATATTAACACATTGTTTTCTAATAATATGCTTTAATGGTTTCCAGTACTGTGGCAGTTTCCTGCAAAAATAGCGTCAGATCTATACAAATAAAAATATCAAGAGTGTTTATAAACATTAGAAAAAACTCCAAATATTCCTACTAACCACTGGACAACTGTAATGCATTCGATGGGATAAATTTTATTGGGATAATAACTGCATTTCGAATAAGAATATGTTTTTATAGAATAGTCTACCCTTTACAGGGTTCTCCAACTCTGACCCTGGAGAGCTGATGACCTTTAGTGATGTCCCATCTCAAACACACCTGATTCAAGGTTTAATGCTGGATTGATCAATGAAAAGATTTTATTTAAACACCAGATTACAAAATTTGTCCTTATCCTTTCATCACCTCTATGGAGATGGAGAGCTACACAACATTGTGAACAGAGGTTCTCCTCTGAGAAGGGAAATGCAGGACAAATTGAATGAGTTTTAATTAAATCTATAGTTGATCAGTGTTGAAAATGATATTTTGCAGTTTATTACAATGCAATTAAGCACCGTCATACCGGGAACCTTTATTACCAACCACTGGACACCTTTAATGGGTCCCATGTTATTTTCCACTGGGGCCATCACAGGAGCTGTTGGCTTTATTATATCCCTACCTAGGGTATATTAGATATTATAAATGGCACTATAAAGAGCAATATGATACAAATGCACATTTTAGTGTATTAAAACATCAGAATATAGAAGATATCTTCATATTTCCTTTAGAAAATAGAGGAGCTGCACAGTACTATGAATGGAGGGTCTCCATTGAAAGGAACTGCAGCCCAGGACTAGGCTTAAACCCAGTCCCTTTATTAGATTCAAACAGGCAGTAAAAGCTGTCCACAGCGGCTGGAACCGAGCAGTGGTCTCTTTACGACCACCCTGGACCTCGGTTCTGATCAGGGCATCTCTCTAAAGCCAGTATCTGGAGATTTAATAAACCAGAGCCAGACTGGAGAGGAGATCCGGCTGCTGGGCTGATCATAACACACCTGCTCGCAATGGCCTCCAACTGCCTCCAGCTGCCGAGCTACTGCAGGACAGCTCAGCCAATACGCCTCTATTCTCACATTGCATTGACATAAACTCACCTGTCTGCTGACCGAGCTCGGGTCTGTGAAGCTGTGCGTCTAGAATATTTGGTAAAAGCTGTAGTTCGGGCTCAGAAAGCGCTGCAGTGCTGATGCTCCTCTCCCTGAAAACCGACGTGGCGTTTAGTCAAGCTGCGCAGGTATCGCGAGATCTTCCCAGGCCTGGCACTTACTGGGTTCTTCTCAGATCTCGCGATGTTTCGGTGTTACGTAGTGATCGCAAGTTCCTGAATTTAAAAAAATATATATTGTTTATTTATTTTTATTTTATTTTTATTTTCTGTTTTATTGAGTGAAAATATAATAACGAGAACGAGAGAAATAATATTTTATTGTTTTAATTATATTTGAGGAAATAAAATAAATATATATTTAAATAATTAATACAATTAATATGAATATAACTTTACATTAGTTTAATGTAAATAGGAAAACTTTATAATTCAGTGTTTAAGATTAAGATTAATTGTAGAAAAAGTCGTAATGAACACAAATATAGCCATGTGTCCAAGTCTTATATTCAGGCTGTGATCCAAACCTACACTTGTCCACTGAGTTTTATATGAAATGTTGATGCTGGTAAAATAGTGAAAATATAATCAGATAAAATAGACTGTGTTTCTTTGAGGGCTACCTTTTGGCCCCACTACACCCAACTTATAACCTTTCAATATTTTAATATGATATTCTGATATGCGCTGTTAAAAACAATGTTTTACGCCCAAATCTTCTCAAAATGACGATGCCAAGAGTATCATGCAGTGCATTTATGTTTGGTGTAAAAATTGTTCCAAAAATACTCTCCAAAAACTCAATTAAAAAAACACACAAAAAATGTTATGTGTATTTTCTAAAAACACTTTCATTTTCCTGTACATGCCCTCAGAAACCTTGAATATGTCATTATTGTTGTTATTTATTATTATGTTATTATTTATTTCTCTATATTATTATTTTTATGGTTAATTATGTTATTATTATGTTATTTATTAGTTGTTATTGTTATGTTATTATTATGTTTTTCTTTGAGGTTATTGTTATGTTGTTGTGTTAAATACACTTTCATTTTCCTGTACATGTCCTCAGAAACCTTAAATTTGTTGTTATTCTTTACTCTGAATCGGGAGAAATCTGCACTAACTGAAGGAATATATGATGCTCCTTTATTATACCACACCATTTACCCCAACCCTAAATACTGTTTTTCTTATAAATACCTTGTTTTTCTGAGTAATTGCCATTTTCATTAAATAGGGAGTCTGTATAGTTTATGTATGGCTGATATACAACAGCAACCAATAGCAACACCCTAGAAGCCACTTGAAATGCACAATGCACAATATAAACTGAACATAATATAGCAGTACCCACACCCTATGGTCTTCCTTACACATTTAGGATAGACTTTAAGCTAAAGATGTGCTTGGTGTTAGATGACCACTGTAAGACCCTGAAGGAGTTCATCAATCAACTCATATTTGAACATGCTGGCAGTTTTGGGTTCAGTTGTACTTGTTAGTAATGAATGAATTAATGTTTATAAACCAAGAAACATCAAACCAGACTGTAGAACCTTCACCTATAATAGAAAACCCAATGCTGGTTTGGGAGCAGAGCTTTAGGCCATAGATATCCGAGGTCTCACATTCAGAGTCAGATGGAGCTCATAAACAACCTTTTTACAGTCTTTCAGTTTTATCTAGGACAGCGTTAACTCTAGAGGGCTCTAAACTGCCCTCACTAATGATGCTAGGAAGGGTTAGGTGAGCGATGCCACAGAAGAACCATTTTTGTAGAAGTGTGAAGTGTGTGAAGAACTTTCTAAAGGGTAAAGATGTCACTGTGAAGGTGGAGCACCATTACTGTTAACTGTCTACTCACTTAATAATAAAGGTTCTTTGCTCAACATTCTCTGCCCTCCATAAAATCCTCTCAGAACTAACTCTCGCTCTTTTTACCTTCTCAGAGTAAACGGCCACGTGCTGGAAGACTGCCCGCTGAGGTCCCCTCTACCAGTCCGACCAGCAGGCCCCATCCCCACCACCCATAGCAGACCAGCAGCTCACCCTCCTACCACTGCTACCTGTTTAATGACCATGTTAAACCCTAAATGGACTCGTAACTATCTGCACTATTGATATCACCACTATTAACTATCTGTTATACCTGGTTTAGTAATTTTAATCAATAATTTATCAATAGTTCTGATCAGAGGAGGACGGGTCGAGTCTTGGTTCCTCCCAAGGTTTCTTCCTCCAGCTCTGAGGGAGTTTTTCCTTGCCACTGTGGCCGTTGGCTGCTCACTGGGGGTCTTTGATCCTTCATGGACGTTATTTCTTCTTTCTTCTTTGTCTTTGTCTTTTGTTAATTACTAATTATGTAAAGCTGCTTTGTGACGACAACAGTTGTAAAAAACGCTACACAAATAAATTTGACTTGACTTTAAATGATTCTCGGACTGGGCGAGACGTTTTTGGAACATTAATTAAAGACCCTAATTTGAGGCTTGTTAGTGGCCCAAAAATAGTCTGCAGCTACCCGCAGCACTGATTATCTAATAGTCTGCATATCTGCATTTCATCTATCTGGAGGATTAAAGAATTAAAGGATCTCATCCACTAGGTGGCAGACCAGAGCTGAAACATCCCCTACCAGCATGAGAAGGACTTCCTCATTACCACCCCCACATCTGATCTAGAACAATACTGCTGTTTCATCAGAGGGGGGCAGTACAGGGCTGCTCTCCAAGATTTGTTAAGACTCCTGATGTCTGGGGTGACCAGTAGTCTTCTTCTCTTTCCGGGATATGTCCTCTTTTTTTAGACGAGACAAGTCAAGACAACCACATTCACCATTAGTGTGAATTTGGCCTTTAACCCATCCTTGCAGTGAACACACACACACACACACATACACACTAGTGATACAGAGAGCACACATGCCCAGAGCAGTTTAAGGGCCTTGCTCAAGGGCCCAACAGTGGCAGCTGGCTGAGCCTGGGTATCGAACCCTGAACTGAACCCAGGATTCGATCTAATAAACGTGTTTGTCCAGGATTTCACATGATTTCACGCCAGCGTTTCCTTCTACAGACGTCACACACTCTGTGTAGGATTTCTACTGCCTTTAACACGCCTCTTTAAGCCCCGCCTTCTCCCCAACACACCTGGTCTATATGTATTTCCAACTACACGCATTCCAGAGAGAGACAGGGCAAGAGAGAGAAACTGTGGTAGTCTAACAATGTCTCAAATAAACATAAATCAGTTCTAGATAATTAGTTCTATGGTTTTGTCTCGGTGGAACCAAGTAGAACTACATAATCTAAAAAATCAATAATCAAATCAATCACACAGTTATAGGCTGTCAAACACTCCAGGAGGACTGAACAAGGTCCAGTTAAATAGTGAATATTTAATTTTGTTTAATTTGTATATTTATATATTTTAGATTTAATTATATTTATTATATTTTATATTATATTATATATAGATTTTATTATTATTTTTGTTTTATTTTGGTATTAAACTAAAATAATGTTCCTGAAAAGATGATTACTGTCAGAGCATCACTCAGTTAGTCACACAAATAAAGAACTCAAGACCAGACATGGGGAGAAGACTAACCACAACATCATGCATATTGCAGACCAACATCCTGCCTTACATATATTAGCGCTGGTAAGCGCCACCCTAGAAATCACCTGGGATAACATTGGGAACAGCTTAGGAACACCATAGAAACCAATTACAGTACTGCAGGGTCTATCCCACCTCCACTTTGCAACCATCTGGGAATTTATAAACCCCACAGATCTAAAATTTAAGTACTGAAGTACATTAGAAAGCAGGTTCTTTACTGGGATGCTTTCCAATAAATGCTTTTAGCTACATTAAGGTGCACACACAGCTTGTCTAGTCCCTGTAGAGAAATACTGCCAATAGAATAGGACTTTCTGGAGCAGATCAACATCATGACCCTATTGGCACCATGCTGCCTAATAATGCCAGGTGTGGGCTAGAGGGGTATAAAGCCCCCCTGCATTGAGGAGCTGTGGAGCAGTGGAAGAACTGTGTTCTCTGGAATGATGGTGGTGGAGCTCCATCCAGTACTTTTAGGATGAGTCTGGGAATTGGGGATGGTGAGGTGGGGTGGTGATCATCATCCAACATCCTGACCTCAGTGATGCTCTTAGTCATTGAATGCAAATCAATGCAGATGTCACAGCAATGCTCCTCAGAAATCTAGTAGAAAGCCTTATTCTCTGGACAGTAGAGACACTCTGGACAGACTCCAACAAAAGCAGGATGGGCTTTTTAATTATAGAAGAAAGATCTATTCAATCTGTCTACCCATCTGTCTGTCTTCTCCAACTAAAACTCACTGTTACTGTTACTCAGTATCACCAAAGCTGGATTTGATGGGGTCAAAGAGACAGTTGCTCCAACAAAAGCAGGTTAATTCTTTTTAATACCCTTGATCTCAGAAGAAATAATCGATGGACAGGTGTCCCAAAACTTTTGTCATATAGTGTATCGCAAAATGCTTCAAATACTGAACTTGAATACACGGTACAGAACTACCCACTGCACACGCCTGTCTGTTATAGCTGTATTGTGTAGGACATGTAACCCATTGGCTGGGTGTTGACGACTGGATTGCTAGATGTCTAAGAATATACAACGCAGTTCAGAAACACAGCCTGAGGCGGCCTTTCCCAGTTATAAACGCTACACCTGCCCACACCGTCCAGTATGACTGCTGCTTACGTCCAGATATCGACAGTAATCCCATTTGTACACATTCATGCGCTCTGATCAGAGGCTGTCTGTGTACGTTCTATTACAAACATAATAAACCCAATCCGATCGCGGCTGTAATCTGACATAATCCCATCTGCAGTGTCCACTGTGGCTGTTGCTGACCCCCCGTCTCTCTCGCTCCCTCTCTCAGACTCCCCTCTTCAAGTTCAGCCCACCTCCCATGACCCCTGAGCCGCAGGCGGGAAAGAGAGGCCTTTGTCCCGATGCTAATCGCTCGGCCAATTCAATATCACTCGATTCCATTACAGACAGCTGCATATTGGGCATCTGCTCCCAAATCTATCCGACACAGCCGTCTGCCCCCCAACACCCTCCTCAGACGGCCCCCGGTGACCCCAGAGCCGCCCTCAGCCCGGCACCACCACCATCCCCCTCACCCATGGCCCTCAGTGGAGCCGGGCATCATGCATTTCATTTCATATGCAGCTCTAAAGAGGAACTGTTCTCAGACTGGATAAATTCTCTCCAGAATTAAACCAGTAGGTGCAGCAAGATTAGTGTGAAATGCTCAGAGCTGGAGTTCTATAGTGGAGGTTCTAGATAAGCTCCCCCAGTCAGAGCTGGAGTTCTACAGTGGAGGTTCTAGATAAGCTCCCCCAGTCAGAGCTGTGGTTCTACAGTGGAGGTGAAGGGAAGCAGACGTCTGAAGCTCTACTAAAAGCTCCTCACAGAAAGTTCTTCACCTAATGGTGATGAAGACGCTGCCTGATGCCTGAGACACTGTTCTACCAGAGTTCTGAGAAGAGTTCGGCTCTAGAACCTGCTTTTAGAACCAGATCATTAAAATGGTGGAGGGATCTGCAATTACAGCTACAACTTGGTGATAACTTGGTAGGCGAGATATTCTGAGCTAGTCTGAAGGACAGAGCTCGGTTCCTCCAGGTTCCTCCTGGACGCCCCCCAGTCCAGCCAGCACAGCGTGGAGGATGTGTTCAACTCCATCAGCAGCAGCAGCAGCAGCAGCTCACCTGATTTACCATCATTAAGCCCTGATTTACCACCAAACCAGGTGTTGATCTGAGGAGAACTCTAAATAATACTAGACTCCATGAGGAGAACTTTGGAGATGTTCTAATGATGAACCTCCACCACCACTTTCTGTAGGAAGGTTTTGTGCCCCTTCTTATGTCCTGATGAAGCAAATATACTAGTGACACCCGACCAAGCACATGGGGTACCACACCACTAAGTAACACCCTAGTCACCATAGCAACCACCTGGAACACCTGGATAGCATCTACTAAGCAACGCCAAAGCATCTACCTTGCAACAATGCAGTGCCCTCTAGCAACAACTTAGCAATACCGTAGCAATGCCTAGGAATACCATAGCAACCACTCAGCAACACCATAGAAACCATTTGGTATACTTTCGCAACCTAGCACCTAGCAATGCCATTTCAACACTATAGCAGTACCGCAGCAAACACCTGTGTTACCATAGCATCCACCTGGAATACCATAGCACACTTGAAAGTTTATTAGTATGTATTCTAATATTATAATTTAAGTGTTTTACTGATTTTATACATATACATATATATAAATATATATATTTAATTATATTTCTGAGGAATAGACATGTATGGAATATTAACAGCATAATGGAATAGTTGTAGATGTTATTTAAGGACTAGTGGCACTAGGGCCACATTAAAAAGACATGCCCTACCCACATGCCTGCCCTCCCACCCCGGACCCCTCACACTCGGCCACACCCACTGACCCCGTGCTGGAGACGCAGTGGACAGAGTTCAAGGTAAAGGTCCCTCTCTTTCTCTTTCCGCCTGACCCTCCCTAATTATATTCACAGCTCCTTTACTCTCTTTCAGAACTGCTGTCCACCGGGCCCCCCATATGCACACACACCTACTCACACACACACACTCACTCACACACACACACTCGCACTCGCACACATGTAAACCGGGTTTGAGGGCCTCCAGGGTTGTTCTGAGGCCAGGCGAGCGGTTCCTCACTTTTGTCTGAGGGCTCCTTAAACGCTTTCCCGCTTCCCGCCCGAGTCCTGATTGTTGGGTTCTCTGCGGGTTAGAGGTTAAAGAAACACTGAAGGCTGGAGTGAAGTGAAAGGTTCCTCAGCACAGAGTCACAAAGGACCTTAAAATGTTCTTCAAGGTTTATTTAGTACATGCAGTGGTTCTCGATACACAGTAGAACCCTGGTAACTCATGATGAAATGCATAGAAGAGTCTTGAAGAGGCTGGTGAAAAGCTTCTTTATTTACAAGGAAACCTGGTATAGATGATTATTTAAAGAACCTACAAGGTTCTCAGTCTTATCACAGTAGAAGAACCCTTTTGATGGCATCTACAACCATCTGAAACATCTGCAAACAGCTTTATGTCCATCATACACTCTGAGAAATAAATGTGCTAGAAAGGACTCTAGAAGAAAACATTTTGGGTTCTAAAGAGCCATGTTTGGAAAAGACATGCATGTGTTGAGAACCTTTTAATGGTTTAAAGAACCTTAACTTCATGTTTCAGGTTTTTCTAAATCACATATTCACAAAAACTTCCACATTTTATAGTACCTTTATTTTTGAGACAGTAGAGAGGAACCTTTTAACCAGGCATAGAACCTTTAAGCATTCAAGCATACACAGAACTGAGCTGAACCCTTGAAGAGAACCCATTTTAAGCTTGTATGTAAAGGTTCTTCCTTAAACCTTGGCTCTGTGTAGAGGGTCAGAAAACTTTAAAGATGTTCTTCAGACCCACACTCCTCACTTACAGAACCGGTTCTTTAAAGAACCGCCCATTTAGAGGTTCTTTACGGATTCGAAAGTGGTTCCTCTATAGCATCCGCAGAAGCATTCAAACAGTCATTCTTCTTGCTGAGTTGTTGTTTTTACTAAAGAACCTTTGAAGAACCTTTGAAGAACCCCTTACCCTAAAGGTAGTGGTTAAGATCACAGCAGCCGGAACCTGGATTCACTTGGAAGTGGACTGACACCTGCGAGTCTAAATGTCAGTCATAAATCATTTTACACGCCGTCTTCCAGCCTCTCTTTATCTCTTACAATCAAACAGACTGTGCCTTGAAGACTGATATATGTTAATGAGCTCGGTTCTGATTGGCTGCCTTGTATTTTTCCTATTTCTAAGAGTAGTCCGGGCCTTAACCCTCCTTGTGACGTCAGCATGAGTGGGCAGAGCTGAACTGAGGTAGGCTGAATATCAGGACATACCGTATGTAAATGAGCTGGATTTTGTGACATCACAAATATAGGTGATTCTGCTGGTTAGGTTCCAGATATGAACCCGGGGAATGAACAGAACATTATAAGAGCTTGTAGTTGAGGAACACACTGATTTCCGTGGTATCGGTTAGGCAGGGTTTTAGCACACAGCACCAGATCTGATCTGATCTCCTTTCTGCAGATCTACAAAAGATGTGTAACGAACGGCTGCACTCAGGACACATCGCCCACGGATCTAATCCTGTTATGCACCTCCACCCCCTAATACTGCCGACCCGCTGCTCTCACTGCTCGGCCTGCTGGGGCTTCTGCTGTGAGACCAAGTTCACATGAATGGAGAGATAGATTCCTCACACCTGAGGCTGAGATCAGACAGACAGGTCAGATTTCCCACAGTCAGAATCTGTCTGGACACGTGATTCAGACCGCCTGGATGGATTTAGGCAGAGAAGGGCTGAAAACTACAGATCAGAACTTAGGGACACTTTCAGATGTCCTAGGGAGTCCATGCCTCGACGGGTCAGGGCTGAGATGGACCTGCACAATCTTAGACAGGTGGTTTTAATGTTATGGCTGATTGAGTTGGAGAGAAAATGTCAATTATTATTATTAATTTAAAAGTTATAATGATAATAATAATAATAATAATAAAATAATAATAATAATAATAATAATGATGATGATGATGATGATGATGATTATTATTACAGTGGTGAACATGTTCTATGTACCTAGCTATCCCTCAGAACCTAAAACCAGGCCCCTCATAAAATAAAGTTCTAGCTAAAGCACTGATGTACACTCTAAAAATAAAAGGTTCTATGCTGTTCTGAAAAGAGGTTATTTGACTTCATAGTATATGAATCATAGTAAAACAATACAAATAAAAAAACAGAAATTAGTAATAATAATAATAATAATAATGTTAGCTGTTTTAATGTCAGCTGTTTTAATGTTAGCTGTTTTAATGTTAGCTGTTTTAATGTCAGCTGTTTTAATGTTAGCTGTTTTTAATGTTAGCTGTTTTAATGTTAGCTGTTTTAATGTTAGCTGTTTTTAATGTTAGCTGTTTTAATGTTAGCTGTTTTAATGTTAGCTGTTTTTATTGTTAGCTGTTTTAATGTTAGCTGTTTTAATGTTAGCTGTTTTTAATGTTAGCTGTTTTAATGTTAGCTGTTTTAATGTTAGCTGTTTTAATGTCAGCTGTTTTAATGTTAGCTGTTTTAATGTTAGCTGTTTTTAATGTTAGCTGTTTTTATTGTTAGCTGTTTTAATGTCAGCTGTTTTTAATGTCAGCTGTTTTTAATGTTAGCTGTTTTAATGTTAGCTGTTTTTAATGTTAGCTGTTTTAATGTTAGCTGTTTTTAATGTTAGCTGTTTTTAATGTCAGCTGTTTTTAATGTTAGCTGTTTTAATGTTAGCTGTTTTTAATGTTAGCTGTTTTTAATGTTAGCTGTTTTTAATGTCAGCTGTTTTAATGTTAGCTGTTTTTAATGTTAGCTGTTTTTAATGTCAGCTGTTTTAATGTTAGCTGTTTTTAATGTCAGCTGTTTTAATGTCAGCTGTTTTAATGTTAGCTGTTTTTAATGTTAGCTGTTTTTAATGTCAGCTGTTTTAATGTTAGCTGTTTTTAATGTTAGCTGTTTTAATGTTAGCTGTTTTTAATGTTAGCTGTTTTAATGTTAGCTGTTTTTAATGTTAGCTGTTTTAATGTTAGCTGTTTTAATGTTAGCTGTTTTAATGTTAGCTGTTTTTAATGTCAGCTGTTTTTAATGTCAGCTGTTTTAATGTTAGCTGTTTTTAATGTTAGCTGTTTTAATGTTAGCTGTTTTTAATGTTAGCTGTTTTAATGTTAGCTGTTTTAATGTTAGCTGTTTTAATGTTAGCTGTTTTAATGTTAGCTGTTTTTAATGTTAGCTGTTTTTAATGTCAGCTGTTTTAATGTTAGCTGTTTTTAATGTTAGCTGTTTTAATGTTAGCTGTTTTAATGTTAGCTGTTTTAATGTTAGCTGTTTTTAATGTTAGCTGTTTTTAATGTCAGCTGTTTTTAATGTCAGCTGTTTTTAATGTTAGCTGTTTTAATGTTAGCTGTTTTTAATGTTAGCTGTTTTAATGTTAGCTGTTTTTAATGTTAGCTGTTTTTAATGTTAGCTGTTTTAATGTTAGCTGTTTTAATGTTAGCTGTTTTTAATGTTAGCTGTTTTTAATGTCAGCTGTTTTTAATGTCAGCTGTTTTTAATGTTAGCTGTTTTAATGTTAGCTGTTTTTAATGTTAGCTGTTTTAATGTCAGCTGTTTTTAATGTTAGCTGTTTTTAATGTCAGCTGTTTTTAATGTTAGCTGTTTTAATGTTAGCTGTTTTTAATGTTAGCTGTTTTAATGTTAGCTGTTTTAATGTTAGCTGTTTTTAATGTTAGCTGTTTTTAATGTTAGCTGTTTTTAATGTCAGCTGTTTTTAATGTTAGCTGTTTTAATGTTAGCTGTTTTTAATGTTAGCTGTTTTAATGTTAGCTGTTTTAATGTTAGCTGTTTTAATGTTAGCTGTTTTTAATGTTAGCTGTTTTAATGTTAGCTGTTTTTATTGTTAGCTGTTTTAATGTCAGCTGTTTTTAATGTCAGCTGTTTTTAATGTCAGCTGTTTTAATGTCAGCTGTTTTTAATGTCAGCTGTTTTTAATGTTAGCTGTTTTAATGTTAGCTGTTTTTATTGTTAGCTGTTTTAATGTTAGCTGTTTTTAATGTTAGCTGTTTTAATGTCAGCTGTTTTAATGTTAGCTGTTTTTAATGTTAGCTGTTTTAATGTTAGCTGTTTTAATGTCAGCTGTTTTTATTGTTAGCTGTTTTAATGTTAGCTGTTTTTATTGTTAGCTGTTTTAATGTTAGCTGTTTTTAATGTTAGCTGTTTTTAATGTTAGCTGTTTTAATGTTAGCTGTTTTTATTGTTAGCTGTTTTAATGTTAGCTGTTTTAATGTTAGCTGTTTTAATGTTAGCTGTTTTTAATGTTAGCTGTTTTAATGTTAGCTGTTTTTATTGTTAGCTGTTTTAATGTTAGCTGTTTTAATGTCAGCTGTTTTTAATGTCAGCTGTTTTAATGTTAGCTGTTTTAATGTTAGCTGTTTTTAATGTTAGCTGTTTTAATGTCAGCTGTTTTAATGTTAGCTGTTTTTATTGTTAGCTGTTTTTAATGTTAGCTGTTTTAATGTCAGCTGTTTTAATGTTAGCTGTTTTTAATGTTAGCTGTTTTAATGTTAGCTGTTTTAATGTCAGCTGTTTTTAATGTCAGCTGTTTTAATGTTAGCTGTTTTTAATGTTAGCTGTTTTAATGTCAGCTGTTTTTAATGTTAGCTGTTTTTAATGTTAGCTGTTTTTAATGTTAGCTGTTTTAATGTTAGCTGTTTTAATGTCAGCTGTTTTTAATGTCAGCTGTTTTAATGTTAGCTGTTTTTAATGTTAGCTGTTTTTAATGTTAGCTGTTTTTATTGTTAGCTGTTTTAATGTTAGCTGTTTTAATGTTAGCTGTTTTTAATGTTAGCTGTTTTTAATGTCAGCTGTTTTTATTGTTAGCTGTTTTAATGTTAGCTGTTTTAATGTTAGCTGTTTTTAATGTTAGCTGTTTTAATGTTAGCTGTTTTAATGTTAGCTGTTTTTAATGTTAGCTGTTTTAATGTCAGCTGTTTTAATGTTAGCTGTTTTTAATGTTAGCTGTTTTAATGTTAGCTGTTTTTAATGTCAGCTGTTTTAATGTTAGCTGTTTTTATTGTTAGCTGTTTTTAATGTTAGCTGTTTTAATGTCAGCTGTTTTAATGTTAGCTGTTTTTAATGTTAGCTGTTTTAATGTTAGCTGTTTTAATGTCAGCTGTTTTTAATGTCAGCTGTTTTAATGTTAGCTGTTTTTAATGTTAGCTGTTTTAATGTCAGCTGTTTTTAATGTTAGCTGTTTTTAATGTTAGCTGTTTTTAATGTTAGCTGTTTTAATGTTAGCTGTTTTAATGTCAGCTGTTTTTAATGTCAGCTGTTTTAATGTTAGCTGTTTTTAATGTTAGCTGTTTTTAATGTTAGCTGTTTTTATTGTTAGCTGTTTTAATGTTAGCTGTTTTAATGTTAGCTGTTTTTAATGTTAGCTGTTTTTAATGTCAGCTGTTTTTATTGTTAGCTGTTTTAATGTTAGCTGTTTTAATGTTAGCTGTTTTTAATGTTAGCTGTTTTAATGTTAGCTGTTTTAATGTTAGCTGTTTTTAATGTTAGCTGTTTTAATGTTAGCTGTTTTTATTGTTAGCTGTTTTAATGTTAGCTGTTTTTAATGTCAGCTGTTTTTAATGTCAGCTGTTTTAATGTTAGCTGTTTTTAATGTTAGCTGTTTTAATGTTAGCTGTTTTTATTGTTAGCTGTTTTAATGTTAGCTGTTTTTATTGTTAGCTGTTTTAATGTTAGCTGTTTTTAATGTTAGCTGTTTTAATGTTAGCTGTTTTTAATGTTAGCTGTTTTTAATGTCAGCTGTTTTAATGTTAGCTGTTTTTAATGTTAGCTGTTTTAATGTTAGCTGTTTTTAATGTTAGCTGTTTTTAATGTCAGCTGTTTTAATGTTAGCTGTTTTAATGTTAGCTGTTTTAATGTTAGCTGTTTTTATTGTTAGCTGTTTTAATGTTAGCTGTTTTTAATGTCAGCTGTTTTTAATGTTAGCTGTTTTAATGTTAGCTGTTTTTATTGTTAGCTGTTTTAATGTCAGCTGTTTTAATGTTAGCTGTTTTAATGTTAGCTGTTTTAATGTCAGCTGTTTTTATTGTTAGCTGTTTTTAATGTTAGCTGTTTTTATTGTTAGCTGTTTTAATGTCAGCTGTTTTAATGTCAGCTGTTTTTAATGTTAGCTGTTTTTAATGTCAGCTGTTTTAATGTCAGCTGTTTTAATGTCAGCTGTTTTTAATGTTAGCTGTTTTAATGTTAGCTGTTTTTAATGTTAGCTGTTTTTAATGTCAGCTGTTTTAATGTCAGCTGTTTTTAATGTCAGCTGTTTTTAATGTCAGCTGTTTTAATGTCAGCTGTTTTTAATGTTAGCTGTTTTTAATGTCAGCTGTTTTAATGTTAGCTGTTTTTAATGTCAGCTGTTTTTAATGTCAGCTGTTTTTAATGTTAGCTGTTTTTAATGTCAGCTGTTTTTAATGTCAGCTGTTTTAATGTTAGCTGTTTTAATGTTAGCTGTTTTAATGTTAGCTGTTTTTAATGTCAGCTGTTTTAATGTCAGCTGTTTTTAATGTCAGCTGTTTTTAATGTCAGCTGTTTTAATGTTAGCTGTTTTTAATGTTAGCTGTTTTAATGTCAGCTGTTTTTAATGTCAGCTGTTTTTAATGTCAGCTGTTTTAATGTCAGCTGTTTTTAATGTCAGCTGTTTTTAATGTCAGCTGTTTTTAATGTTAGCTGTTTTAATGTTAGCTGTTTTTATTGTTAGCTGTTTTAATGTCAGCTGTTTTTAATGTTAGCTGTTTTAATGTTAGCTGTTTTAATGTTAGCTGTTTTAATGTTAGCTGTTTTTAATGTCAGCTGTTTTTAATGTTAGCTGTTTTAATGTTAGCTGTTTTTAATGTTAGCTGTTTTAATGTTAGCTGTTTTTATTGTTAGCTGTTTTAATGTTAGCTGTTTTAATGTTAGCTGTTTTTAATGTTAGCTGTTTTTAATGTTAGCTGTTTTAATGTTAGCTGTTTTTATTGTTAGCTGTTTTAATGTTAGCTGTTTTAATGTTAGCTGTTTTTAATGTCAGCTGTTTTTAATGTTAGCTGTTTTAATGTTAGCTGTTTTAATGTTAGCTGTTTTTATTGTTAGCTGTTTTAATGTTAGCTGTTTTAATGTTAGCTGTTTTTAATGTCAGCTGTTTTTAATGTCAGCTGTTTTAATGTTAGCTGTTTTAATGTTAGCTGTTTTAATGTTAGCTGTTTTTAATGTCAGCTGTTTTAATGTCAGCTGTTTTTAATGTTAGCTGTTTTAATGTTAGCTGTTTTTAATGTCAGCTGTTTTTAATGTTAGCTGTTTTAATGTTAGCTGTTTTTAATGTCAGCTGTTTTAATGTTAGCTGTTTTTATTGTTAGCTGTTTTTATTGTTAGCTGTTTTAATGTTAGCTGTTTTAATGTTAGCTGTTTTTAATGTCAGCTGTTTTTAATGTTAGCTGTTTTAATGTTAGCTGTTTTAATGTCAGCTGTTTTTAATGTCAGCTGTTTTTAATGTTAGCTGTTTTAATGTTAGCTGTTTTAATGTTAGCTGTTTTTAATGTTAGCTGTTTTAATGTCAGCTGTTTTTAATGTCAGCTGTTTTTAATGTTAGCTGTTTTTAATGTCAGCTGTTTTTAATGTTAGCTGTTTTTAATGTTAGCTGTTTTAATGTTAGCTGTTTTTAATGTCAGCTGTTTTAATGTTAGCTGTTTTAATGTTAGCTGTTTTAATGTTAGCTGTTTTTATTGTTAGCTGTTTTAATGTTAGCTGTTTTAATGTTAGCTGTTTTTAATGTCAGCTGTTTTAATGTTAGCTGTTTTTAATGTTAGCTGTTTTTATTGTTAGCTGTTTTAATGTTAGCTGTTTTAATGTCAGCTGTTTTAATGTCAGCTGTTTTAATGTCAGCTGTTTTTAATGTCAGCTGTTTTTAATGTTAGCTGTTTTAATGTTAGCTGTTTTTAATGTCAGCTGTTTTTAATGTCAGCTGTTTTTAATGTTAGCTGTTTTAATGTCAGCTGTTTTAATGTCAGCTGTTTTTAATGTCAGCTGTTTTTAATGTTAGCTGTTTTAATGTTAGCTGTTTTTAATGTCAGCTGTTTTTAATGTTAGCTGTTTTAATGTTAGCTGTTTTTAATGTCAGCTGTTTTTAATGTTAGCTGTTTTTAATGTTAGCTGTTTTAATGTCAGCTGTTTTTAATGTCAGCTGTTTTAATGTTAGCTGTTTTTAATGTTAGCTGTTTTTATTGTTAGCTGTTTTAATGTTAGCTGTTTTAATGTTAGCTGTTTTTAATGTCAGCTGTTTTTAATGTTAGCTGTTTTAATGTTAGCTGTTTTTAATGTCAGCTGTTTTTAATGTTAGCTGTTTTAATGTTAGCTGTTTTTAATGTCAGCTGTTTTTAATGTTAGCTGTTTTAATGTCAGCTGTTTTAATGTTAGCTGTTTTTAATGTCAGCTGTTTTAATGTCAGCTGTTTTTAATGTCAGCTGTTTTTAATGTTAGCTGTTTTAATGTTAGCTGTTTTTAATGTCAGCTGTTTTTAATGTTAGCTGTTTTTAATGTTAGCTGTTTTAATGTTAGCTGTTTTTAATGTCAGCTGTTTTTAATGTTAGCTGTTTTAATGTTAGCTGTTTTAATGTCAGCTGTTTTTAATGTTAGCTGTTTTAATGTTAGCTGTTTTTAATGTTAGCTGTTTTTAATGTTAGCTGTTTTTATTGTTAGCTGTTTTAATGTTAGCTGTTTTAATGTTAGCTGTTTTAATGTCAGCTGTTTTAATGTCAGCTGTTTTTAATGTTAGCTGTTTTAATGTTAGCTGTTTTAATGTTAGCTGTTTTTAATGTTAGCTGTTTTTATTGTTAGCTGTTTTAATGTCAGCTGTTTTTAATGTTAGCTGTTTTAATGTTAGCTGTTTTAATGTTAGCTGTTTTAATGTTAGCTGTTTTTAATGTTAGCTGTTTTTATTGTTAGCTGTTTTAATGTTAGCTGTTTTAATGTTAGCTGTTTTTAATGTCAGCTGTTTTTAATGTTAGCTGTTTTAATGTTAGCTGTTTTAATGTTAGCTGTTTTTAATGTCAGCTGTTTTAATGTCAGCTGTTTTAATGTTAGCTGTTTTAATGTCAGCTGTTTTAATGTCAGCTGTTTTAATGTTAGCTGTTTTTAATGTTAGCTGTTTTTATTGTTAGCTGTTTTAATGTTAGCTGTTTTAATGTTAGCTGTTTTTAATGTTAGCTGTTTTAATGTCAGCTGTTTTTATTGTTAGCTGTTTTAATGTTAGCTGTTTTAATGTTAGCTGTTTTAATGTTAGCTGTTTTTAATGTCAGCTGTTTTTAATGTTAGCTGTTTTTATTGTTAGCTGTTTTAATGTTAGCTGTTTTAATGTTAGCTGTTTTAATGTTAGCTGTTTTTATTGTTAGCTGTTTTAATGTTAGCTGTTTTAATGTTAGCTGTTTTTATTGTTAGCTGTTTTAATGTTAGCTGTTTTAATGTCAGCTGTTTTAATGTTAGCTGTTTTTAATGTCAGCTGTTTTTAATGTTAGCTGTTTTTATTGTTAGCTGTTTTAATGTTAGCTGTTTTAATGTTAGCTGTTTTTAATGTTAGCTGTTTTAATGTTAGCTGTTTTAATGTTAGCTGTTTTTAATGTTAGCTGTTTTAATGTTAGCTGTTTTAATGTTAGCTGTTTTTAATGTTAGCTGTTTTAATGTTAGCTGTTTTAATGTCAGCTGTTTTTAATGTTAGCTGTTTTAATGTTAGCTGTTTTAATGTTAGCTGTTTTTAATGTCAGCTGTTTTAATGTTAGCTGTTTTAATGTTAGCTGTTTTTAATGTTAGCTGTTTTAATGCCAGCTGTTTTTAATGTTAGCTGTTTTAATGTCAGCTGTTTTTAATGTTAGCTGTTTTAATGTCAGCTGTTTTAATGTTAGCTGTTTTTAATGTTCGCTGTTTTTATTGTTAGCTGTTTTAATGCCAGCTGTTTTTAATGTTAGCTGTTTTAATGTCAGCTGTTTTTAATGTTAGCTGTTTTAATGTTAGCTGTTTTAATGTTAGCTGTTTTTAATGTCAGCTGTTTTAATGTTAGCTGTTTTAATGTTAGCTGTTTTTAATGTTAGCTGTTTTAATGCCAGCTGTTTTTAATGTTAGCTGTTTTAATGTCAGCTGTTTTTAATGTTAGCTGTTTTAATGTTAGCTGTTTTAATGTTAGCTGTTTTTATTGTTAGCTGTTTTTATTGTTAGCTGTTTTTAATGTTAGCTGTTTTTAATGTTAGCTGTTTTTATTGTTAGCTGTTTTAATGTTAGCTGTTTTTATTGTTAGCTGTTTTTAATGTTAGCTGTTTTAATGTTAGCTGTTTTAATGTTAGCTGTTTTTATTGTTAGCTGTTTTTAATGTTAGCTGTTTTAATGTTAGCTGTTTTAATGTCAGCTGTTTTTAATGTTAGCTGTTTTTATTGTTAGCTGTTTTAATGTTAGCTGTTTTTATTGTTAGCTGTTTTTAATGTTAGCTGTTTTTAATGTTAGCTGTTTTAATGTTAGCTGTTTTTAATGTTAGCTGTTTTTAATGTTAGCTGTTTTTATTGTTAGCTGTTTTTAATGTCAGCTGTTTTAATGTTAGCTGTTTTAATGTTAGCTGTTTTTAATGTTAGCTGTTTTAATGTTAGCTGTTTTAATGTTAGCTGTTTTTAATGTTAGCTGTTTTATTGTTAGCTGTTTTAATGTTAGCTGTTTTTAATGTTAGCTGTTTTTAATGTTAGCTGTTTTTATTGTTAGCTGTTTTTAATGTTAGCTGTTTTAATGTTAGCTGTTTTAATGTTAGCTGTTTTTAATGTCAGCTGTTTTAATGTTAGCTGTTTTAATGTTAGCTGTTTTTAATGTCAGCTGTTTTAATGTTAGCTGTTTTTAATGTTAGCTGTTTTTATTGTTAGCTGTTTTTAATGTTAGCTGTTTTATTGTTAGCTGTTTTAATGTTAGCTGTTTTTATTGTTAGCTGTTTTTAATGTCAGCTGTTTTAATGTCAGCTGTTTTAATGTTAGCTGTTTTTAATGTTAGCTGTTTTAATGTTAGCTGTTTTAATGTTAGCTGTTTTTATTGTTAGCTGTTTTTAATGTTAGCTGTTTTTAATGTTAGCTGTTTTAATGTTAGCTGTTTTAATGTTAGCTGTTTTTAATGTCAGCTGTTTTAATGTTAGCTGTTTTAATGTTAGCTGTTTTTAATGTTAGCTGTTTTAATGCCAGCTGTTTTTAATGTTAGCTGTTTTAATGTCAGCTGTTTTTAATGTTAGCTGTTTTAATGTCAGCTGTTTTAATGTCAGCTGTTTTAATGTTAGCTGTTTTTATTGTTAGCTGTTTTTAATGTCAGCTGTTTTAATGTTAGCTGTTTTAATGTTAGCTGTTTTTAATGTTAGCTGTTTTAATGTTAGCTGTTTTATTGTTAGCTGTTTTAATGTTAGCTGTTTTTATTGTTAGCTGTTTTTAATGTTAGCTGTTTTTAATGTTAGCTGTTTTTATTGTTAGCTGTTTTTAATGTTAGCTGTTTTAATGTTAGCTGTTTTAATGTTAGCTGTTTTTAATGTCAGCTGTTTTAATGTTAGCTGTTTTAATGTTAGCTGTTTTTAATGTCAGCTGTTTTAATGTTAGCTGTTTTTAATGTTAGCTGTTTTTATTGTTAGCTGTTTTTAATGTTAGCTGTTTTATTGTTAGCTGTTTTAATGTTAGCTGTTTTTATTGTTAGCTGTTTTTAATGTCAGCTGTTTTAATGTTAGCTGTTTTAATGTTAGCTGTTTTTAATGTTAGCTGTTTTAATGTTAGCTGTTTTAATGTTAGCTGTTTTTAATGTTAGCTGTTTTAATGTTAGCTGTTTTAATGTTAGCTGTTTTTATTGTTAGCTGTTTTTAATGTTAGCTGTTTTTAATGTTAGCTGTTTTAATGTTAGCTGTTTTAATGTTAGCTGTTTTTAATGTCAGCTGTTTTAATGTTAGCTGTTTTAATGTTAGCTGTTTTTAATGTTAGCTGTTTTAATGCCAGCTGTTTTTAATGTTAGCTGTTTTAATGTCAGCTGTTTTTAATGTTAGCTGTTTTAATGTCAGCTGTTTTAATGTCAGCTGTTTTAATGTTAGCTGTTTTTATTGTTAGCTGTTTTAATGTTAGCTGTTTTTATTGTTAGCTGTTTTTAATGTTAGCTGTTTTTAATGTTAGCTGTTTTAATGTCAGCTGTTTTTAATGTTAGCTGTTTTTAATGTTAGCTGTTTTAATGTCAGCTGTTTTTAATGTCAGCTGTTTTAATGTCAGCTGTTTTTAATGTCAGCTGTTTTTAATGTTAGCTGTTTTAATGCCAGCTGTTTTTAATGTTAGCTGTTTTAATGTCAGCTGTTTTTAATGTTAGCTGTTTTAATGTCAGCTGTTTTAATGTCAGCTGTTTTAATGTTAGCTGTTTTTATTGTTAGCTGTTTTAATGTTAGCTGTTTTTAATGTTAGCTGTTTTTATTGTTAGCTGTTTTTAATGTCAGCTGTTTTAATGTTAGCTGTTTTAATGTCAGCTGTTTTTAATGTTAGCTGTTTTTATTGTTAGCTGTTTTTAATGTCAGCTGTTTTAATGTTAGCTGTTTTAATGTTAGCTGTTTTTAATGTCAGCTGTTTTAATGTTAGCTGTTTTAATGTTAGCTGTTTTTAATGTTAGCTGTTTTAATGCCAGCTGTTTTTAATGTTAGCTGTTTTAATGTCAGCTGTTTTTAATGTTAGCTGTTTTAATGTCAGCTGTTTTAATGTCAGCTGTTTTTAATGTTAGCTGTTTTTATTGTTAGCTGTTTTTAATGTCAGCTGTTTTAATGTTAGCTGTTTTAATGTTAGCTGTTTTTAATGTCAGCTGTTTTAATGTTAGCTGTTTTAATGTTAGCTGTTTTTAATGTCAGCTGTTTTAATGTTAGCTGTTTTATTGTTAGCTGTTTTAATGTCAGCTGTTTTTAATGTTAGCTGTTTTTATTGTTAGCTGTTTTTAATGTCAGCTGTTTTAATGTTAGCTGTTTTAATGTTAGCTGTTTTTAATGTCAGCTGTTTTAATGTTAGCTGTTTTAATGTTAGCTGTTTTAATGTCAGCTGTTTTTAATGTCAGCTGTTTTAATGTTAGCTGTTTTAATGTCAGCTGTTTTTAATGTTAGCTGTTTTTATTGTTAGCTGTTTTTAATGTCAGCTGTTTTAATGTTAGCTGTTTTAATGTTAGCTGTTTTTAATGTCAGCTGTTTTAATGTTAGCTGTTTTAATGTTAGCTGTTTTTAATGTTAGCTGTTTTAATGCCAGCTGTTTTTAATGTTAGCTGTTTTAATGTCAGCTGTTTTTAATGTTAGCTGTTTTAATGTCAGCTGTTTTAATGTTAGCTGTTTTTATTGTTAGCTGTTTTTAATGTCAGCTGTTTTAATGTTAGCTGTTTTAATGTTAGCTGTTTTAATGTCAGCTGTTTTAATGTTAGCTGTTTTAATGTCAGCTGTTTTAATGTTAGCTGTTTTAATGTTAGCTGTTTTAATGTTAGCTGTTTTTAATGTCAGCTGTTTTAATGTTAGCTGTTTTAATGTTAGCTGTTTTTAATGTTAGCTGTTTTAATGCCAGCTGTTTTTAATGTTAGCTGTTTTAATGTCAGCTGTTTTTAATGTTAGCTGTTTTAATGTCAGCTGTTTTTAATGTCAGCTGTTTTTATTGTTAGCTGTTTTTAATGTCAGCTGTTTTAATGTTAGCTGTTTTAATGTTAGCTGTTTTTAATGTCAGCTGTTTTAATGTTAGCTGTTTTAATGTTAGCTGTTTTTAATGTCAGCTGTTTTAATGTTAGCTGTTTTATTGTTAGCTGTTTTAATGTCAGCTGTTTTTAATGTTAGCTGTTTTTATTGTTAGCTGTTTTTAATGTCAGCTGTTTTAATGTTAGCTGTTTTAATGTTAGCTGTTTTTAATGTCAGCTGTTTTAATGTTAGCTGTTTTAATGTTAGCTGTTTTTAATGTTAGCTGTTTTAATGCCAGCTGTTTTTAATGTTAGCTGTTTTAATGTCAGCTGTTTTTAATGTTAGCTGTTTTAATGTCAGCTGTTTTAATGTCAGCTGTTTTAATGTTAGCTGTTTTTATTGTTAGCTGTTTTAATGTTAGCTGTTTTTATTGTTAGCTGTTTTAATGTTAGCTGTTTTAATGTCAGCTGTTTTAATGTCAGCTGTTTTTAATGTTAGCTGTTTTTAATGTTAGCTGTTTTAATGTTAGCTGTTTTAATGTCAGCTGTTTTTAATGTTAGCTGTTTTTAATGTTAGCTGTTTTAATGTTAGCTGTTTTAATGCCAGCTGTTTTTAATGTCAGCTGTTTTTAATGTTAGCTGTTTTTAATGTTAGCTGTTTTAATGTTAGCTGTTTTAATGTCAGCTGTTTTTAATGTCAGCTGTTTTTAATGTCAGCTGTTTTAATGTTAGCTGTTTTTAATGTTAGCTGTTTTTAATGTTAGCTGTTTTTAATGTTAGCTGTTTTAATGTTAGCTGTTTTTATTGTTAGCTGTTTTAATGTTAGCTGTTTTAATGTTAGCTGTTTTAATGTCAGCTGTTTTTAATGTTAGCTGTTTTAATGTTAGCTGTTTTTAATGTTAGCTGTTTTTAATGTTAGCTGTTTTTATTGTTAGCTGTTTTAATGTTAGCTGTTTTAATGTTAGCTGTTTTTAATGTTAGCTGTTTTAATGTTAGCTGTTTTTATTGTTAGCTGTTTTAATGTTAGCTGTTTTAATGTCAGCTGTTTTAATGTCAGCTGTTTTTAATGTTAGCTGTTTTTAATGTTAGCTGTTTTAATGTTAGCTGTTTTAATGTCAGCTGTTTTAATGTCAGCTGTTTTAATGTTAGCTGTTTTAATGTCAGCTGTTTTTAATGTTAGCTGTTTTTAATGTTAGCTGTTTTAATGTTAGCTGTTTTAATGTTAGCTGTTTTAATGTCAGCTGTTTTTAATGTTAGCTGTTTTTAATGTTAGCTGTTTTAATGTTAGCTGTTTTTAATGTTAGCTGTTTTAATGTTAGCTGTTTTTAATGTTAGCTGTTTTAATGTCAGCTGTTTTTAATGTTAGCTGTTTTTAATGTTAGCTGTTTTAATGTTAGCTGTTTTTAATGTTAGCTGTTTTTAATGTTAGCTGTTTTAATGTTAGCTGTTTTTAATGTTAGCTGTTTTTAATGTTAGCTGTTTTTATTGTTAGCTGTTTTAATGTTAGCTGTTTTAATGTTAGCTGTTTTTAATGTTAGCTGTTTTTAATGTTAGCTGTTTTAATGTTAGCTGTTTTAATGTTAGCTGTTTTTAATGTTAGCTGTTTTAATGTTAGCTGTTTTTAATGTTAGCTGTTTTAATGTTAGCTGTTTTAATGTCAGCTGTTTTAATGTTAGCTGTTTTAATGTTAGCTGTTTTTATTGTTAGCTGTTTTAATGTTAGCTGTTTTAATGTTAGCTGTTTTAATGTCAGCTGTTTTTAATGTTAGCTGTTTTTAATGTTAGCTGTTTTAATGTTAGCTGTTTTAATGTCAGCTGTTTTAATGTTAGCTGTTTTAATGTTAGCTGTTTTAATGTTAGCTGTTTTTATTGTTAGCTGTTTTAATGTTAGCTGTTTTAATGTTAGCTGTTTTAATGTCAGCTGTTTTTAATGTTAGCTGTTTTTAATGTTAGCTGTTTTAATGTTAGCTGTTTTTATTGTTAGCTGTTTTAATGTTAGCTGTTTTAATGTTAGCTGTTTTTAATGTCAGCTGTTTTTAATGTTAGCTGTTTTAATGTTAGCTGTTTTAATGTCAGCTGTTTTAATGTTAGCTGTTTTAATGTTAGCTGTTTTTAATGTCAGCTGTTTTAATGTTAGCTGTTTTAATGTTAGCTGTTTTTATTGTTAGCTGTTTTAATGTTAGCTGTTTTAATGTTAGCTGTTTTAATGTTAGCTGTTTTTAATGTCAGCTGTTTTAATGTCAGCTGTTTTAATGTCAGCTGTTTTAATGTCAGCTGTTTTTAATGTTAGCTGTTTTTAATGTTAGCTGTTTTAATGTTAGCTGTTTTTAATGTCAGCTGTTTTAATGTTAGCTGTTTTAATGTTAGCTGTTTTTAATGTTAGCTGTTTTTAATGTTAGCTGTTTTAATGTTAGCTGTTTTTATTGTTAGCTGTTTTAATGTTAGCTGTTTTAATGTTAGCTGTTTTAATGTCAGCTGTTTTTAATGTTAGCTGTTTTAATGTTAGCTGTTTTAATGTCAGCTGTTTTAATGTTAGCTGTTTTAATGTTAGCTGTTTTTAATGTCAGCTGTTTTAATGTTAGCTGTTTTAATGTTAGCTGTTTTTATTGTTAGCTGTTTTAATGTTAGCTGTTTTAATGTTAGCTGTTTTAATGTTAGCTGTTTTAATGTTAGCTGTTTTTATTGTTAGCTGTTTTAATGTTAGCTGTTTTAATGTTAGCTGTTTTAATGTCAGCTGTTTTTAATGTTAGCTGTTTTAATGTCAGCTGTTTTAATTTTAGCTGTTTTAATGTTAGCTGTTTTTATTGTTAGCTGTTTTAATGTTAGCTGTTTTAATGTTAGCTGTTTTAATGTCAGCTGTTTTTAATGTTAGCTGTTTTTAATGTTAGCTGTTTTTATTGTTAGCTGTTTTTAATGTTAGCTGTTTTTAATGTTAGCTGTTTTAATGTTAGCTGTTTTAATGTTAGCTGTTTTAATGTTAGCTGTTTTTAATGTTAGCTGTTTTAATGTTAGCTGTTTTAATGTTAGCTGTTTTAATGTTAGCTGTTTTTAATGTTAGCTGTTTTTAATGTTAGCTGTTTTAATGTTAGCTGTTTTAATGTTAGCTGTTTTAATGTTAGCTGTTTTAATGTCAGCTGTTTTTAATGTTAGCTGTTTTAATGTCAGCTGTTTGTTCAGAGCATTGTTTGTCTGGTTGTTTTGAGATTTAATCTGTTTTGATTCTGAGTTGTTTTTATTGCTGAGATTAAAAACTCTCAGTCTTTTAGATTCTCTGATAAAAAGTCGGGAATGTTTGGAGCTGAGCCTTTTGTACGGCCTGGGGGGATTTTTCTATCCTAAACTGGACCGTTTGCTGGGTCATTGTGTTCGGCGAGTATCACTTGTCACACACACAGTTTTCGGAATCGTTCAATAGGGGCATTTTCGCAGACATTGACCGAAGTCAATTGCCTGTCAAATGCTATGTGCGATTAAGCAGCAGTGACCAATACAGCCAGCCTCCTATAGAACTGGTCAGAGGGCCTCTTTCTGCCCCCCCCTCCACACACACACACACACACACACACACACACACACATATTGTCGCACACACTCCCGCTTTCATCTGGGAGCACAGTTCAATGTTAATGTCCAGCGGTGTCCAGCCTGGCTCAAGCCCCGCCCCCTTTTCTCACCCTCATCTCCTCTTGTGCTGTCCAGCTGGTTGTGACCCCTGGCCTTTTGACCCTCACTCCTGACCCCAACACTCGTTCCCACGCCACGCCCTTTTGTGTGGACCTCGCCATGGCAACGCCTCGACCACCGCTGCCACGGTAACAGATGGACAGGGCCCTGGAAATAACTTCATTCAGCCGACCTGCGGACAATCTGCCCCTGGAACCCCCCTACACACACACACACACACACATACACACACACACACACACACACATACACATACACACGCACACACATACACACACGCACACACACATACACACACACACACACACACACACACACACAGTCATTCCAGTGCAGGGTCTCTGGTCATGCTCTGGGATGAAGTCATTACCGCTGCTCTCTCTGATTCACCTTGACATATAAACCTGCACTCAGCTTATGATCACACTGAGCCACCGAGCCAGTTCAGAACCACCGATTCTGATCTGATACTGGAGCACTGATCGGTTCCTCTCATTAATATTCAAACTCAGTGGATCCATATCCGGAACTCAGTGCATTTAGAACAAATCAGGGTTAAAATTAAAATATACACAATATTAAAACACATCAACTCATCACGTCCACTCTGAAGAATAAAGGTTCTACAAAGGGTTCTTCAAGACACCTTTGGTTCCATAGGGAACCCATATTTGTTATGTTTGTTGAGGTGTGGGGCTCTGAGGAACCTTTAAAAGATCTACAAAGATTCTTCACTTGATGTAAAGGTTATTTACCAATTAAAAGGTTCTTCCCACTCTATGTTACACATCTCTACTACAAACCCGGTTCTCTATGGAACCAAAAGCGGTTCTAGTGTGGCATTGCATAAAGAACATCTTGACCCCACCCCCTCCTT
>NC_132879.1:58338078-58340233 GCF_030463535.1 Salminus brasiliensis | reverse complement strand
TGTTTAGCTCGGCCAGAGAACGGACGCAAAACAGTGACCCGACCCAAAGAGGGAGAAAACCAGAGAGTCCAGACCAATGGAGGAGAAGAAGCTGAGGAAGAGGAGGAAGAGGAGGAAGAAGTAAGGCCGAGCACTGAGGATCCTGACCAGTGTTTTGTTGATTTTCATGTTTTAACCTCCGTTTCACTCCAACAGGCCTTCAGCACTTTTCTTCATCCAATGTAGGAACAGTTCTGCAATCGTTCTCCACAGGGTTCAGTGAAGGTTCTGCTCCCTCAGGAAGGACGTGTGTGTTCAGTTTAACACTGAATGTGTCTGTTTGCTTTAACCCGTGTGTGTGGAGAGTGTGTTCTGTAGAGTCGGGGTTAAACAACTTTACATTTCATCTAAAAAACTTTAACTTTACAAAAGTAGAAGATAAAAGATAAAGATAAATCAAAGAAGTCCTCTTCAGTAATGGTTACACTGCAATGTAGGATGTATAAGTATAATGTATAATTTCTTAAAAACAAGCAAAAATTATTTGTATAATTTATTAAAAAAATAAGCCAAAAATGATCTTTAACATTTCTTAAAAACAAGCACAAATTATCTACATTATCTCTTAATAACAAGCAAAAATATCTGTAGTATTTATTAAAAATAAGCTAAAATTCTCTGTATTTTTTATTAAAAATAAGCTAAAATTCTCTGTATTATTTATTAAAAATAAGCTAAAATTCTCTGTATTTTTTATTAAAAATAAGCTAAAATTCTCTGTATTATTTATTAAAAATAAGCTAAAATTCTCTGTATTTTTTATTAAAAATAAGCTAAAATTCTCTGTATTATTTATTACAAATAAGCTAAAATTCTCTGTATTATTTATTAAAAATAAGCTAAAATTCTCTGTATTATTTATTAAAAATAAGCTAAAATTCTCTGTATTTTTGATTTAAAATAAGCTAAAACAAGCTTCAAAACCTGCTTCTCTTACTTCCTGAGATTCTTTCTGCAGTGTTTACTGATGACCTGTGTCTGAAAGGTCTGTATAATCAGACTGGCCTCATGGCGAATCTACGCTGTAAGTGCGGACCCTCATAAAGACCCTCAGACTTTAAGGACGGCTCTGTTTTTATCAGTAAGTGTAGACCGGCTGTGGGAGGCTTGAGGTGTTGCTGACGTGTTCTGAGCTCTATTGTGTGTTTGGACAGACAGGCCTGCGGGTCAGAGGCAGTATGAAGGCCGGGCGGTGGATGGAGGGTGGGGAGCTGTGTGTGTGTGTGTGTGTGTGTGTGTGTGTGAGAGAGAGTGTGTGTGCTGGTGCAGTGTACAGGTGTGTGGGGATAGAGATAATGTGGAGTGTGTGGAGAAGGTGGTAGGGATAGGAGCTTCAAATAATACAAACATTATATTTATTCATTATTTTCAGTGACTGTGTATGTCTGCGCTGTCCTGCAAAACCTTGCAGCTGTTCTTTCTGTTCAGTAAATGATGGTTAAAAGCTACAGAGGATCCTAATACATGAAGGAAGGTTCAGATATCAGGTTCTTCTGTAGCTTTTAAACATCATGAACAAAATCACTGTAACTCCATATTTCACTAGATTATAATGACCTGATCCAGAAAATCATTTACACAAATGTAGAAGTGATTCACGAGCAACTTTAATAGACGTTTATTCTGTAACCTGTAAATATTTTGAGTGATAACTCATTTTCTTCGCTATTTTAATTCAGGGTTTTAGTGGCTTGAAAAAGTGACATTTATTTTGGAAACGTTGGAAGAATTAGAAGGATTGGGAGTTTTAAAAAGTGCTGAATAGATTTTAGAAGGTAAATTTTTCTTGCCTTTATAACCGACAGTTTTATGTTTTTAATTGACTTAATTACTTTTTTTGTTTTGTTTTAATAACTTAAAGAGAGAGAGTGAGAGAGAGACATGGTGAGAGAGAGAGAGAGAGAGAGAGAGCATATGAGAGAGAGTGAGAGAAAGTTAGAGAGAGAGAGAGAGAGAGAGAGAGAGAAAGCATATGAGAGAGAGTGTGTAAGAGAAAAGAGAGAGAGAGAGAGAGAGAGAGAGAGATGGTGAGAGAGAGAGAGAGAGAGAGAGCATATGAGAGAGAGTGAGAGAAAGTTAGAGAGAGAGAGAGAGAGAGAGAGAAAGCATATGAGAG
>NC_132879.1:58310578-58330578 GCF_030463535.1 Salminus brasiliensis | reverse complement strand
TTGGACATGGCAGCTCCACAGGTTGTGGTTAGTGGTCCACCAGTGGGCACTGTGACCTTAGGTGACCTCATGTGCTCTTGGTCTATTGCTTCTGTTGGTCAGTGCTTTAGACGGTCCCATTAGACGGTCTGTCCAGATACTTTTGGGTTTACTGTGAGTGAAAGTGAGCATGTTTTGTCCTCCTGCTCCTACAGGAGGCGATCGTGGACAGCACAGAGATTGCCGTGTCCCCCCGGAGCCTCCACAGCGAGCTGATGTGTCCCATCTGTCTGGACATGCTGAAGAACACCATGACCACCAAAGAGTGCCTCCACCGCTTCTGCTCCGAGTGTATCGTCACCGCGCTCAGATCAGGGTAAGCTTGTCGGCTCATTTATAACGTCTCTGGTTGTATCAGCGATGTCCAGGAATTAGTCATTTTTGCTCATGAGGTCCCCCTACAGATGGGGAGTGTAATTCACGTTTACACCACTGCAATAACAACATAAGCACCCCTTCATGGACAGCTGTACTCATGCATTTCTGGACAAGCTGTGGGCATGTGGGCTGAGGTGGTAGAGTAATACTACAGGATCTTACACTAGTATGACTCTATGGGTTCTGCAGCGTTACACAGCAGCAGTTATGGAGAGAGGTTCTCCTCCTGCAGCTCCACCACCAAACCTCCATAGTGCTGTTCTCTCTCTCTCTCTCTCTCTCTCTCTCTCTCTCTCTCTCTCTCTTCAGTAATAAGGAGTGTCCCACCTGTAGGAAGAAGCTGGTGTCTAAGCGCTCTCTGCGGAGGGACCCGAACTTCGACGCCCTGATATCCAAGATCTACCCGAGTCGGGACGAGTACGAGGCTCACCAGGATCGAGTCCTGGAGCAGCTCAGTCGCCTACACAACAAAACCGCCCTGAGCTCCAGCATCGAGGAGGGGCTCCGCATGCAGGCCTTACACAAGTACATACACACCATCATACACACACACACACACACACACAGGGTCAGGTCGGAAATTCCATAATTGAGATGCTCAACACGATGTGAGGCGAGTGTGTCACAATTTAGGCCTGCCGTTAGCACCATGCTAACACCATGCTGGTGCACCTAAGGCTTCATTAGCTTGTTGGCTACATTTGAGGTCGTTTCTGTGTGTTCAGGCCTCAGCGAGTGCGGAAACCCCAGCAGGAGAGTGATAACACCACCTTCAGCGGCGGAGAGGACAACGCTGACTCTCGCTCACATGTCTCCCACGACTCCGCCCCCTCCCACATGAACTCCGCCCCCTCCAGCCAAGCCCCAGAGGCCGGGCCCAGCCGCAGTAAGAGGCAGCGAGGGTCCGACGAATCAGAGGCTGAAGGGGAGAGCCACAGACCCCCGAACCAGAGCTCCACCTCCGAGATAGAGCTGGTGTTCCACCCACACCCCCTACTGGCCAACACAGAGCACTACAGCCAGACCAGGTCTGTTTAAATTTAAGATTGTGATTCACTGAATCATTTCCTAAAGAACTGAATCAGACTGAATCATTTTGAGGTCAGAGGTTCAGTTTAGTTGTTTTCCAGCTTTAATAAATAAGCTCTTCTGTTCTACCTGTTCTTCAGGTATGTGAAGACCACAGCAAACGCTACAGTGGACCACCTGTCCAAGTACTTGGCCCTGCGGATCGCTCTGGAGGAGCAGCAGCAGGACACACACTCACACACAGACCGGCCAGCGGAGGGAGAGACGGGAATGAGGGAGGAGGGCGGAGGGAGCAGCCTGCAGAACGTCAGCGAGAAACAGTACACCATCTACATCACCACCGCTGGAGGACAGTTCTCTGTGAGTACACACACACACACACACACACACACACACACAGAACACTATAGTGTAAGACTAAGAGATGAGTGCCCTTTATAACCAGTAAGATAGTGTGTGCTATTAAAATGTGTAGTTATTACTGTAAAAGTTTGTGTTGGACTAGTAGTGCATAAAATCGGTCTAAAACGATCACATGATCATTCCAGACCAGCAGGGGGCACTAATGCCTCACAGAGTTTGATATCAAATTCATCCAGATGCAGCATAACAGCCAAAACAGACCTAAATACAGCGGCAAGCTGGAAAACTTCTTGGAACAGATTTTATCGCTGTGATAAAACATCAGGTCTTAAAAACTCAAAGCCTCATTTAAACCAGGAAAAAAGCTTAAAATCAAGAACAACAAAAATTCTGTCTCTGATCCCCCCTTGCTCCTGATCAGGCAGAGAAGTGGAGTTTCTGTAGCTTTTTTATATTACGTATTAATTATATTTAATAATTAATTAATTTTATATTAAGTTATAATATTAAGTAATGTGTTTCCTGAGCAAAATAAGATATTTATAAAAATATTATGAAGAGCGTTCTCATAACCTCCAAAAGATAAATGCTTTTTTTTTGTTAAATTTAGAAAATAAATACAAATGGTGGTTTATCTGTTTAAATATTAATAAATAAATTAATAAACATATGCAATATATAAAGCTCCACCCAAACATTTGCAGTTTGTGCAATCACAAAAACAAAAGGTGGGGGCAGTAGGGGTGAAACAGGCCCTTTATTTACTCTGTATCAGTCGGGCTGTTGGTACTAGAATACTTACGAGACCATACCGTGTTTCTAACGGTCTTCTCTGGTCTGACAGACGCTGAACGGCTCTCTGACGCTGGAGCTGGTGAACGAGAAGTACTGGAAGGTGAGCAAACCTCTGGAGCTTTACTACGCTCCCACCAAAGAGCAGCAGCAGCAGCAGGAGGAGGAGCCTCAGAAGACACCCCCGACGGGACCCTCACAGCTGTGAAGCCAGCACAACACACTCTGATCTGACCCAGCTCTGATCTGTCTGATCCGCTCACAGCAATAGCATGTTAGCATTTGCTGAGAGACTGTTGGACCTCTAGACTGGAGTGGTGAAGGGGTTTCTTTCAGTTTTAGGGGGTTTCTAATTTCACAAAGCAGGACTTTCTAATCTTAATAGCAGGTTTGTACTCTTTTATTTTATGAAAAATAATCACATAAATTAATGCTTTTAAAAGATTTACGCAATAGAATCACATTTTAGTTATTACAAATATGACATATTTAAAGAAAATGGTTAAACCGTTTAAAACGGATAACATCACACGTTATAACAAATTACAGGGAAATTACTGCAAAAACTGATTTTCCAAGAATTCCTGAATGGAGGCAGGCGTCGGTCGCCATGACTACAACACAGATACAGCCCATAATTTATCTCCTATCCAAACCCACCAGTGAAGCTACTACACGAGTCTTCTGAGTTTTATATGGAATGATGATGATGATGATGATGATGATGAAGGTAAAATAGTGAATAGAGAATCTGAACTAATGCAGTTTTCTTTAGGGACTACTTTCTGTAGCTGCACTACACCCTGCAGCATGTATCCCTCCACCATTTTAATGATCTGATTTTAAAAGCAGGTTCTAGAGCCGAACTCTTCTCAGAACTCTGGTAGAACCGTGTCTCAGGCATCAGGCAGCGTCTTCATCACCATTAGGTGAAGAACTTTCTGTGAGGAGCTTTTATTATTAGAGCTTCAGACGTCTGCTTCCCTTCACCTCCACTGTAGAACTCCAGCTCTAAGAATTCATGGGTGGAATTCTCCTTTAAGCACAAGGTTAAGCCTATCTAGTGTCCATTATAGTCCTCAGTCTGGTCTCAGACTGTCCTGCTTTGTGAAATAATGCACCCACAGATGAACACAGATACTTTATATACAGCATCTACACACAAACCCAGAGAGTCTGAAGACTACTTTAAATAATCACTGAACGTTATTAATCACCTCATGTTGGCTTGTTTGGACACAGAACCACATCCACCACTTCTCCTTCTGATGAGATCCACAAGAACATCAGGGAATTCAGTTGAGGAACATGTTTAGTAGGGATGGGACACTACTGCCATTGTAATGATTAAAAATACTAAATAATTGTTAAAAACCAGTCACCCATCCTGAATCCATAATTTCCAGTGTTTCATTAATAAGAGTTTAATATTGAACTTAAACAAGATCAATAATGGAAAGCAAGGAACAGCCAATCAGCACCTTCTGCAGTCTGGTCATCATTACCATATCTGGTTCAACATAAAAAATAAGGGAGCTACAAAGGGTTCTTTTGAGCGATTCAATAGAAGAACCACTTTTGGTTCCATTAAGAATCATACTGGTAAAAGATCTTTACAGGAGGACCAGTTTAAAGGAACCTGTACAGGTTCTCTACACCTTAAATCTTATACAAACATTATAACTGTTTTACCAGAAATGGGAATAATGACTATAGGGCTGGGCGATATGGCCAAAAAATATTATATTATGATATACATAAAGACATGATAAATATAAATCATATATATATATATAAAGACATTTTGGAGATATGTGATATTAACAGTATACATCACTGCAGACAAAATGCATCAGTGGCCACAGATTCCTAAACAGTACTGCTCGAATATATTAATCAATCAAAATCTGCATTAATTACACTGTCTGAAATCAAGCGTGCAGCTGATCAGGGCTCTTTAAGCCCAGACGGTGTCCTGGATAGGGCTAGAAAAGCATATTGTGTATCATGATAAAACTTATAATCACAATGCAATAAAATATCATCATATTGCCCAGCCCTAGAGGACCGATCTTCAGACTTGTTTGTGTGAATTCTAATATTAATTTTAATTGATTTTAAATGAGTAAAAGTTTAGCAATGAAACACTAGTTAAAGGTGCAGCACCTTTATTTTTAAGACGCTGTGCGCTGGATTTCTCTCTAATAATGAACACCTCCTCTGTCTCACCCTGTGTTCAAACATGTGCCAACCACATACACCTAGTCCTGAGTACAGTTTCCCCTGAAGATCTCTGGATCCTCTGCAGGTTTGATTATCTGAGAAACCGATCAAACCACAGGTTATCAATACTGACCAGCAAGGCTGTCCTACCCACCCTGACCGAGCCAGGCATGCTCTCTTGGACTCTCCAAAGATCACATTTCAAAGACCGTAATTTTATGTGTTTATTAAAATTATGAACCTTTGATGTAATGATCACAGGGTTTTACAGTAGATTACAGTTTACCATTAAACCCAATTACTCCCACCCCTACTGTGCATCTCCTCACCTGGTCAGATCACGGCCTGTTCCCCTCCACCTGGGTAAATACTACACCTTCCTGTCCTGTTGCTGTTGTACAAATTTTGTAGCATTTATTAGATTCTTACTGATGATGTATTTATATATAAAATTGCTTTGAAAATGAACGGGTTTAAGGTTTATATGAGTGATGAGAAAAGTTTCAATATAACAGGTTTTTGTTTGTTTTACATTAAAAGATCCACACAAGACTCACGACTCATTCTGCGTTATTCTGAGAAGTGGAAGGGGGAAATCAAGACGTGGATTGATTTTGAGATTAATGCATTTTTGGGGGTGATGAAGAATAATGGAAAGGAAGAATTGTAAACCACGGCTCCTTAAACGCTCCTCTAAACGCTAATAATGATGGAATTCCCAGCTGTTCAGATTCAGGCGGCTCATATCTACTGATGGGAGCTTCTGCAGTGATGAGCAGCTTTTGGATTCCATCACTGATCTTTCTGAGGTTTGTTTTTCAGGTGGAATCGATCAGGGTGTCTGGTGTAGTGTTATGTCCTTATTGTCCAGCACAGTTGGCTGATTCCTCTGCTGTAGGCCTACTGCCGGCCCACTAAACCTGGAGATTAACAGGTGAGTTGGATCAGGTGTGTTTGAGAAGAACTCCATCCCTGAGCTAGAACCTTTTCTCAGATCATATTCTGGTCCTCAGTGTTTTCACTAAGGAGCAGACCGAACGTTGACGATGCATCCCAGAAAAAGATCACTGAACTAACCTGGTTAAACACTGTAACTCCTGATTGAAGGCTTTAGGATTTACAGACATAACAGATTGTGATTTTAGGACCACAGGATTCATTTTTATAAATCCTCATAACCATTTCAGCTCAAAGTGATCATCTCTAAGGGCAGTAAAATCCAGTGTTTAAATTTACAGCCTGTGGATGTTTAAGAGACCTTAGGAGATTTCTGCAGACGATGCTCCTCATAGCTGGAAATCTGCTTCTACAAAAATGACCAATTTATAGTGTGTAAACCTCAGTAAAGCCCTGACTGAAGCGCAGCACCTTTATACAGGTGTGAACCGGACCCTTAAACTGCTGCAACACAGCCCTATTTGTCATTTTAAGCTCAGTGCACTTCTGCTTGCTATTCTACTCTCTACAATCGTTTTATTTGGAAGCAAGAACTCCATCTTTACCAACGCACACAAACAGTGGGCTGGTGTAAATATCAGGGTTCAGATTCCTACAGGTCCCCATCTAGTAGCCTGGGTAAATTAGTATCTGGTATTTGAAAAGGGGAAAATATGGATGGTCTCGACGCAAACGAGGACAGAACAAGGCTGAGACTTTGGTTTATGAACAGTGATTTTATTGACACCACGGGAACATTTACTTCTTCTTGGACACACCGACGGTACGTCCACGACGGCCAGTGGTCTTAGTGTGCTGACCACGCACACGCAGACTGGAAAAGAAAGATAAATAATGTCAGAACAAAGAAAATAAATAATAGTAATAATAAAAATAATCTAAAAATAAAATCACAGAACTGGTTTAGTGTTTGGCTTATATCAGGACATTCAATTACAGAATATACTGTAAACATCCCTCTCCAGTAGTGACCCAATGAAATGTATATAAATATTTAAACTCATCTAGAGCTCTACACGCATTTCTACAGATTTAGGCTCAATCAGGAGCAGATAGCTGCTGCAGATTTAACTCAAGAGCAACTCTTGAAACTCCCGTCCAGATGGTCATTTCATAAAGCAACATCTCTTCAAAAATATATATATATTTATTATTATTAAAGGCCATCCATAATCTGCCACATTTCTACTGACCAGACATTTTAGGCTACAGTTAGCTAGCCAGCTGATAAACCTTGCTTTTAAATTCCACATATGGGACAGTTTAGGGTTTTTCTGCTAAAGCACATCTAATTCAACCCTTATTCTGCAGCGTTTTACTGCTCAGAGCTCTAATTTTGGAGCCATACCAAGTCACATGGAATGACTGATGGCAGGTGCTGGCAAACTCAATAACACTCAACACTCTGCTCTTCTGGAGCTCAGTCCACACATCAGTCTAATACTGATCTGATAGGAGTCTGATATGAGTTGTGCATCTTCACAGAAGATCTGAAAGAGAATAAGAGTGCGCTGCTCACCCCCAGAAGTGCCTGAGACCACGGTGGGCCCTGATCTTCTTCAGCCTCTCCAAATCTTCTCTCAGTTTGTTATCCAGACCGTTGGCCAGGACCTACAACACACACATACACCATGAGCACCGTGGATGATACCAGCATGCAAGCTGCTGTTGAAGAAATAGAAATGCCTGAATTTAATATCAGCTAAAGTAATGAACCTGAATCAGTGGAAAAGTGGAGCTGTGCTGTTCCTGCCTTTTTAAGCAGCCCTAAAAACTCGTCCTTGGCAGCGCTTACATTAAGGTGTCCGTCTCTCATAGTAGCATCACTTAAATAGGGGTCAAACGGTCATTTAATTGTAAAGACCCCATTAACAGCAATCCAATGCTGCCCCGTATATTTCAGGTGATTTCCTACTGTAGTTCAATACTAGCAAACATCACTAAATCAGAAAACTTCTGGGGAACACAGGTGTGTATGTACTGGGCACAACTAGAAATTAACAGAACAGCCAATTAACTGACAAGCCATTAAACTGCCAAAGGTGGAAATGGAAGTTGAGAAAAGTAGGAAAACTTGGGCTCCAGATTGGTACCAAACCCAATGAATGGCCAGAAAGACCGTTACTCAAGTTTTAGGGTCTGGAATCATGTTTTTAAAGGCAGCAGGGCGGTCGTACCTGGCTGTATTTGCCATCTTTAATGTCCTTCTGCCTGTTCAGGAACCAGTCGGGGATTTTGTACTGGCGAGGATTCTGCATAATAGTCACGACCCTCTCAACCTGGAAGGACAAGAAAACCAAAAATCAATAAAATTTCAAAACACTGAAACCAATTAATTTATTATAGTAACATGAGCTGCAAAGCCAGGAGTCATTTCTTTATTAATGGGAAGCAGAGAGAGCACAGCAGTCTTTATAATTAACCAGTATTTTAGATTAAAACGGTCAGAAACAGCAATTTCAGGGCAATCGTGTGACCATTTACTACTGCTAATAATTCAGTGGTCAAGTTGACACTGTATGGCGTCTGCTTCATCCTTTACCACCAAGTAGTCTTCTGGACAGGTTCTGTTACTTCAGCATGCTACCCAAATAAACACAGTGAACTGGTGCACTGGACCGGGTTTGTGATCATGCACCATCACTCAGATTTCGGGTTCGGCTTCACATTTACTAAAATAACTCTGAAAGTGAGCTATACAAAACAAAGCACTACAGAGGACTCCAGATGAAACCCTTCTGCCCCGTCCTGTAAATGAGGGCAGTTCACATAACTAAGGCTGTCTGAACAGACCGCATTCAGTCCAACATGTGCTTCTGACTCCGTTCAGCCTAAAATGTTGAATTTTCACAGTAACAGAAGAGTCTGAATAAAGCTGAGTGCCGTACCTCATCCTCAGTGAGCTCTCCAGCCCTCTTGTTGAGGTCGATGTCTGCCTTCCTCAGGACGACATGGGCATATCGTCTACCAACACCCTGAGAATCACATGTTCAGATGTTAACATTTGCAGACAACCACCAGAAAAGACATGATCATATACAAGAGGGTCCAGCGTCGGTCCTGGAGGGTCCAGGACAGTTTAGAGACTCTCCAGCTCAAACACCACAGAAGGTTGGGCAATAAATATGCATCTTAATACACAATATAATTTTCTAAGCATATTGAGGAGATAATCAGTGCTTAATGAAAACGGATGAACTGCACAGTTCAGTACAAAGTGTAATTAGTCCTGTTTAATTGGATGAAATGCAGCAGATATGGAACAAAACCTGCTGGTCTCAGTATGGGACCACTGGTGCATCATCAAACGTCTATAAATAACTATACTTCTACTATACTGACCAGCCCTACTCCATAGTCATGGTCTCTGGTGCTTGTTGTCCTCCTACAGGTCCTCTTAGGACGAGGGGCAAACCCTGGCATGTAGAGACGCGTCCTTCCCAGTTCCATCCGAGACGTCCTGCCTCATCAGCCCTGTCCTACATGTACAGTAACTCTGCTCACGGACGTTTTGGTCTCGTCTATAAACTCCAAGCACTGAAATCAAGCTTCTGCTCCATCTTCAGTTCACTGACCACTGACCCCAGGCACAGTCAAGACAACCAGACTGGTGACGTTCCCAATTACCAACATTAGCAGAACATCTGCCGTAAACTCAAGTAGTAGATCTCAAATGTGTCTCGGTTGTCTGACTGCATCTGAAATCAGAGCCCTTCCAGCTTCAAGTACGGCTCGGCTCGACCCGCCATCCTTTAAGATCCACGGAAGACGAGCGTCCAGACTTTTTACTGTCCTGCACCGAAGTGGTAGAACGAACTTCCCCTGGGTGTCCGAACAGCAGAGTCCAACACTCACTGTCCTCAAACCCAGACTGAAGACCCTCCTCTTCTGAGAGTACTCAGGTGAAGAGTGTAGAGCGTGGAGGTCTCCAGACTGACCTCTGTATTTAGTAGAGTCTCAGATTAGAGGATCTTCTGGATTCTAACTGATGTAAACTACGAGGGTATTTTGTTTTTCTGAGCGAACAGTGAAGCTCTCTGCTAAAGACCTTCAATGAAACTGAACACTTTCTGCCTTAAGCCGAGTCGCTGGTTCCTCCTAAATATTCAAACTGGGCTCGTCCCAATAGAAGAGTCACCAAACTGTGCCGAGACCCAACTTCACAGGACCAGTCTGCTCAATGATCAACAACTGCTCCCACTGACCTTGATGGCGGTGATGGCGAAGGCGATCTTCCTCCTACCATCGATGTTCGTGTTGAGAACACGAAGAATGTGCTGGAACTTCTCTGGGATCACGAGAGACTGAAAGAGGAAACAGAGAGAAACACAAACGATAATGAGCAACCATTCAGCATCTTCTACAGCGGAGCCATGAAGGCCTTCAAGTACCTCAATACAGCTTTTTACCAGGTCGTCAACCAACTCTAAGGGAAATGTCTACGACCTACATCATCAGGGCTGCTCAGTCCTGGAGATCTACCACCCTGAAGAGTTCAGATCCAACACAGCTGACTCAGAGATGTTCAGTTGCTCCTGAAGGTCTTCATCATCTGGATCAGGTGTGTTAGATTCAGGGTGGAAGATCTCCAGGACCAGGATTGACCAGGCCTGCCCTACATGAACCTGAGCCATCAGACCGAACCCTCTCCTGCATCCTCACCACAAATCCAACCAAAGGAACATCTAATCAAGTCTGACGCATCCTGAAGACCAGTCCAGTGGACTGATGAAGGTGATTTTGTTGGAATTAAGCTTTTTTAAGACCAGTTTGGACTATTATTGGTGTAGAAGATGGAACCTGGGACTCAGAACAGTGGTTCTCAGGTCTGATCCTGGAGGATCCATACTTTGGTGTGTACCCTGCTTCCAATACACCTGATCAAGCTCATTAACCAGCCCTTCCTGATCTGAGGACAGTGCTACAGCAAGGGAAGAGCCCAGGGTGCAGAACTGAGGGTTCTCCAGAGAACCACTGACTTGGGAGATACCAGCAGATTCCTAAATGTCCAGCTGCTTCTCATTTCACTGTTCTGACCCTTTATAAACTCTACAGCAGATCAGGTTCTCCAACACAGGCTTATTAACGTAGCTGGAGAACCTCCACCACCACCTCCACCTCCTCCTCCACCAAGCCTGACAGCCGCTCTGCAGGAGCTGGAGCTTCCCACCAGTTAGTTTATCGTTTATACCCAAATAACACACAAATACACGTTATAAAACAGAGCCAGACCACAGATGTAATCCTAGGCGCTCACACAGGTCCAGTATCTCCAGCTCCCCGAACCCTGGACTAATGAGAGCCATCGCTCCACTAGCCATGGGCTAACCGTGCCCTCCTATCTTCTCAAACCGCGTCTCCTCACCCTAAATACCCCTCCGAACTGCTTTAATACACTCTCTACCGAACATTAGTGCCTCTCGTGATAGTGTGTGAAGAGCGCAGAAGCCGATGTTTGAAGATTTGGGGGAATATTAGGAGAGTCGCTCTCACACTCACCATCTTGGTGCTGGATCCGCGGAAAAAGGACGGACTCGAGATCCCGCGAGAACTTCAGCGAGATTTCTGCAGGAAGCGACTCAGTCAACCCTTAATAAAAGTCCTTCGATTCTGGAGCTGATCATTTTAATATGATGATTAATAATCAATGTGATCTGATATACAGGTATTAATAAGAGTGATCTAATAAATAATAAATAAAGAAGCACATTGAACTAATTATGGCGGCCGCTGTGGTAATAAAAGTCATCAATACATGTAGTGAACGCTTTGGTTAATATTAAAAATAAAGTGAATACATAATACTGAAATAATTAAATGAAATAAATGTTAACAACATGCTCTACTATATAGTAATCAATCATTTAAAATGCACTAATGATAGTAATAATAATGGTGATAATGTTAACAAGATATGTTAAGAGAAATCCACAAGTATTAATGCTGAAATGTTCATGAATATTTAATATGTAACATGAAAAATATTTGAACATGAATAATATATGTATAATAAAAGTAACAATAATACAATAAACAACTAACAATTTAGAAATAATCGCAATAATAAATGTGTTAATTATGTTAATAAGGGAGTTCTGATACATACATATATGGTTAATATAACACTGACATATACTAAAATGACAAAAGAGTTAGCTAATTACTAATAAAATCAGATCCATAGTAAATATAATATTTACATATATAATATTTGTAATAAAATAGTGCTAATCCGTGTTATTCTGTTATGTGACAGCACTGCTATTATCTATAATCACTATAACATTTTTTTGTAATTCCCTAAGTATCATTGTTACAATAAAAACGATAATATATATAAATATATATACATATCAGAGATCTGAATATAAATATAAGTATATAAATAGGTTTTGATGATAAATCGCAGTGTACTACTAAATAATGATTTAAAATATCATACATAAAATGATTATAAATTATTATTAATTGATTCACATTTAGCATGACTAAAGCTCCCTACACATACATTAATATGGATTTGTTATAAATAAATACAAATATGAATATCCAACATAGACATTGTCCTAAACTTTATGATAAATTCCGGAACGCGGACTGTGGTCTATGTTTCCGTCCGGAGAGGAATGGTGACGGAGTTGTGAGTTGTAGTATTTGTGGTAATTGTAGTTTTTCGGAGTCTCTGCGTCGCAATGGCGGAAGAGCTGATCCCCGGCGAGGCTGCGGCTGGTCTAAACACAGCTGGGGGGTCCGGGACCACCGCCATGGCTTATCTGCAGGACGAGGTGAAGCTCGTGCTGGGTGTATTTACAGGGAGGGTTCGGGTCGGAGCCGCTGTGTGGAGGAGGTCCGCGGCTCGCGGGCGGGCAGCTGATGGTGCTGTAGCCGCTCGCGCTCAGCTGAGCTTTAATAACATCACGCAGGGCTTTAATGTGCTGCTCTGGACTAATGTGATATTAATGTGATATTAATGTGATTATGCTGTTTTTTTAGGTTTTATTTATTGGATGTTGGTGTCCTATCCGCCTCAGTAGCCCAGCTGTCTGTCTGCTGTGTAAACACGCCATATTAAAAGTCTTCAGATTAAAACATTAAAATGAGAATATTTAGAGTATTAATATTGCATTCCTCTGCTCTACTGATAGATCAGCTGTAGTGAAGCTTAATGAACGGATTAATGGTCCTATTTGACCACTTACTGGTATTTGGTGATGTGCTGTATCTCCTGTACTGGTGTATTAAGGTGGTAAATAGAGCTGGGTGATATATATATATACATATAAGAAATCATATCATGATATTTGAAGACATATTTTACGATATATGATATTTATTGCAATATTTTGTCACGTAGACGAAATGCACCAACAGCGTTAAATAATAATAAATAAAAAAAACCCTGCTGTCCAAATACTTTCCAATTTTTACTCAAATATGCTTCACTCCATTCAGTGAAATAAGACTGAGCACACTCTGTAATCAAACACGCAGCCAATCAGTGCTCTTTAATCACTGACGATGTTCAGGTCGATCACGATACGATAAAATATTTAAATATTGTCTTATTTGTTTGTCTCATCTGTTGCTGTGTATAGCGAATCCAGTGTAAGATTACCTGATTTCCAAAAGACAAAGTTCAGTCAGTCTGACAGTCTGATTATTCTGTCCCTCTCAGAAGCCGGACGCTGACCTGGTTCCTGCGCTGAACCTGGGGGATCTGGATATAACCACAGACGAGTTCATCCTGGATGAGGTGGACAGTAAGTGGACACGCGTGTTCTTCTGTATGACGTATACGAGCAGTTCAACCGCAGCCTACACCTGTGCCCACAAATTAATAAACAATTACATTTATTTAAAATAGAAAGTAAAACAGATGATAATAATAATAAAAATAGTATAAATAATAAATAGAAATTAATATTGATATAAAATATACAAAATATACAACCCACTGCCAAGGTCTGTTCAGGGACTGCAAGTCTCACTGTTTTTCCTCACAAACAGATGAAACATATGCATATAGTGTGTGTGCATAGTGTGTGTATAATGTATGTACATAGTGTATGCATGTAGTGTGTGTGCATAGTGTGTATAATGTATGTATATAGTGTATGCATGTAGTGTGTGTGTATAATGTATGTATATAGTGTATGCATGTAGTGTGTGTGCATAGTGTGTATAATGTATGTATATAGTGTATGCATATAGTGTGTGTGCATAGTGTGTATAATGTATGTATATAGTGTATGCATATAGTGTGTGTGCATAGTGTGTGTATAATGTATGTATATAGTGTATGTATATAGTGTATGCATGTAGTGTGTGTGCATAGTGTGTGTATAATGTATGTATATAGTGTATGCATGTAGTGTGTGTGCATAGTGTGTATAATGTATGTATATAGTGTATGCATATAGTGTGTGCACATAGTGTGTGTGTGCATATAGTGCATGCAGTGTGTATGTGTATAGCGTGTGCATGCATATAGTTTGTGTACAGTGTATGTGATTAGTTTGTACGTATAGTGTGCGTGCATACAGTGTGTAAATAGTGCACAGTGCGTGTGTGTATAAGGTAATGTGTAAATATTCAGTATTTCTGATTTGTAAATATGTTTATTTACTTTACTTTGAGGGATGCTGCACCTGAGCGTTTCCCTCCAGATTTGATTTAATTTGCTTTGATTTGCTTTGATTAGCTTTGATCTTTGTTCACGTAAATCCTCTCAGAAGTTAACCCCCCTCTCTGTTCATGTTGATGTGATGAATGTGTCTCTGCTCATCAGTCCATATTCAGGCCAACCTGGAGGACGAGCTGGTGAAGGAGGCTCTGAAAACGGTGAGATCTCTGAGTTATTATAGTGTATTATTGTGATTATGGAATCAGCGTGTCACTTCCTGAACCCGTCTCCACTCCACTGTTACAGGGGGTTGATCTGAGACAGTACTCCAAACAAGTGGAGGCGGAGCTACAGCGCATCGAGCAGGCCTCCATCAAAGACTGTATCTTAACTTCCACACCCCAAATTCAACTCCTTATAGATCAGATGTAGCTCAGATGCTCTAGAATAAAGCATTTAGGGATTTCTTTTAAGTTGGTGTTTGATGTGTAAATAGTCTGTGATTTTACCACCCTGTTATTTTACCGCAGAATGAAACTGACAGCTGATTTTCATCTGTGTTTGAAAGATGATGAGCTCTGCTCTGATTGGCTGGTTTACGGCACCGAGATTGAACACTAAAGCCATGTAGCATAGCGTAGCCTAGCCTAGCCTAGCTTAGCCTAGCACTGTTTTGCTTTTTGCTGTACTACTGTATTTGTACTGTAATTTGTGATCATCCCCAGACTGTAATTACAAGTCTTACAGGATAGTATTACTGTCCTCCCGGCATGGTGTGTGGCTGATCGAGAGATTATTAAATTATACCAAAATAAATACAGTTTATCTTTCTAGGGCCTCTTTAATACAACAGCTGTCCGTTAATTAATTACACCCTGATCTGGCAGTGGTGAGATGGGCAGTGTAAAGTCAACAGCCATCACTCTCATTCCTAGACTAAGTGTAAATGTTTTTCACCAGAATATAGTAAATATTTAATTCAATATTTTAATTAAATCAATAGTTTGGCAGAAATTCAAGGCTGTCGGTCTGCTGAGAGGTGAGACTGAGTGAGCTGGACTGTCGTTAAACGGCCTAAAGCCTCTGTCCTCAAGTCTAACTCTAAAACCCAGGTGCTCGGCTCTTCTGCAGATTCAGTAAAATCTGATTGACAGTCATTTCAAAGTGACGTCCTTGACTACAATCTACCCAGACATCAAAGAGAGCCAGAACATCGCATCCCTGCACAACCAGATCACTGCCTGTGACTCCATACTGGAGGTGAGGATTACATTATTATTGTTATTATCATTATTATTGTTATTGTCCTTATTGTCATTATTGTCCTTATTATTGTTATTGTCCTTATTGCCATTATTGTCATTATTATCATTATTATTGTTATTGTCCTTATTGTCATTATTATCATTATTATCATTATTTTTGTTATTGTCATTATTATCATTATTATCATTATTGTTATTGTCGTTATTGTCATTATTATCGTTATTATCATTATTATTGTTATTGTTATTGTCGTTATTGTCATTATTATCGTTATTATCATTATTATTGTTATTATCGTTATTATCATTATTGTTATTGTCATTATTGTCATTATTATGATTATTATTGTTATTGGATCATGTTCTGCATGTGAAGAAGCAAAGTCCATGTTTAAGCAGCTTTAATAAATGACTGAGGAAATAAACACTTTACATTCTAATTTACACAGGGGACTTTCGCTCGGTGTGAATGGCATTATAACTGAAATGTCTCTCTCTCTCTCTCTCTCTCTCTCTCTCTCTCTCTCTCTCTCTCTCTGTAGAGGATGGAGGAGATGCTGAGTGGGTTCCAGAGTGATCTGTCCTCCATCAGCAGTGAGATCCAGACTCTGCAGCAGCAGTCCGTCAGTATGAACGTGAGGCTGAAGAACAGGCAGGCAGTGCGCAGTCAGCTCAGCCAGCTGGTGGACGAGCTGGTGGTCCCCAGTACCATGATCTCGTAGGTTCTGCCTCTGTCCCCCACCCCACAAATACAGTCCATCAGCCAAGACACGTTCAGTGCCATACAACACTGAATTCTGAGGTTTGGTGGGAGTGTCCTTACGAAGAGAAGCTCTAAGCTGTATCTTACAGTGACCTCTAGTGGCTGGAGTTGGAACCTTATGTGTCAGAATGAATGAATAGCAGGATCAGCATTTAAAGAGTGCACCTGTCTGTCTAACTGTCTCTCTCTCTCTCTGTGTGTGTGTGTGTGTGTGTGTGTGTGTGTGTGTGTGTGTGTGTGTGTGTGTGTGTGTGTGTGTGTGTGTGTGTGTGTGTGTGTGTAGGGTCATTCTGGACAGTCCAGTAACGGAGCAGGAGTTTCTGGAGCAGCTGCATGAGCTCAATAATAAGATCAACTTTGCTAAAGAGCTGAGCTTCAGAGAGACTCTGGCCTGCGCTGACATCCAGGACATCGTGGACCGCCTCAAAATCAAGGTGAGTGACCACAGCAGGCCTTAGTGGACTCTGATATTAACAGTTTTACATGCTTACTTTTTACGTTTTATAATAAGTAATAATTACCATAATAAATATCATATATTTGTTATATTTAACTATGTTTTTTTGACTAATCATTTCATTACAACAGTAAAATAATAAAACTCTGTAGACCAGATATTTAATATTTAGCTAAATTATAAAGTTTAGTAAGCTGGTTTAACTGTTTAACTGGAATATCAGGTAAATATTAATGATACGCTATTTTAATCATCTCAGTTTTTAAAATATAGTTTATTATTATTTGCAAGAATTGTACAATATTTAATCATTTTTGTATTTGTATAGGGATAAATAAGTGTGTGTTTTATATGTTTGATGGTCAGGCTGTCAGTAAGATCCGCGAGTTCATCCTGCAGAAGATCTATTCATTCAGAAAACCCATGACCAATTACCAAATCCCCCAGAACACACTCCTCAAGTACAGGTATTAACACACACACACATACACACACACACACACACACACACACACACGTACATCCTGTGACCACTCTGCAGTGTGTACTTCAAAGCACTTACTTTAATGTTATTCTTTAAATTCACCTTAACCTTAAAGATCCTCCAGTCCAGATTTGTGATGTCACAGAAACCATCCTATAAATATGTTATATATATATCTCAGTAATCAGCCTTCAGTAGTTTAGCCCCGCCCACTCACACTGAAGTTATTAGGAGTGTTTTAGACAGAACAGCTTTCTGAGTACAGGACAGCCAATCAGAGTTGAACCCAGTATATCAGTATTAAATTATAAGGGAAGACGATGGTGTGAAAAGTGGTAGTTTAACATTGAATTACGGCTAATGTAAAGCTTTCTAACAAATCACACCATTCCACTTTACTCTCCTGTTACCTGCAGGTTCTTCTACCAGTTCCTCCTGGCCAATGAAAGGACGGTAGCTAAGGAAATCAGAGACGAGTATGTGGACACCATGAGTAAGATCTACTACAGCTACTTCAAATCCTACAGCAGCCGACTGCTCAAAGTGCAGGTGAGGAACACGCCCAGCATCGCTTTTCTCATATGAGTTCTCTGTAAATTATATGTAGAGTAGCTGTATATTGTTAATACTAGAGAGACGCTAACAGCCGGAAACAAATTCCTTCTGTGTGTATGAACATACTTGGCCAATAAATCTGATTCTGAAATCTGATTCTGATTCAGATTTAACTAGATATGACACACAATACTTTGAATGGAAGGATCATTCAGTATCATGTATCGATATTGGCCAATTTTTGGTCCAAATACGCAACCCGCCAATCACTTTCTCGATCCTGAGAGCTGCTCCAATCATCTGAGCCATATTTTGCAAGTGTCTACTGCTTAACACGAAATTTACTGCTCTACACGACAGTTCCTCATTCAACCACTAGATGGCTATATTGCCCTCACTTGCTGCAGAACCTGATAACGGAGTGCTGATAACATGTCTGGCAGTTCTCACCGTATCAAACTGAAAATCACATATTTGTAGAATGTATGAAGGTAACAGACTGAGTCAGGACTTAACACCACTAACCAGATCCCCCCTCTCGAGAGTCTATCACTCACCTCGGTAAATCCCAGACTCCCTCAGCTGCTGCAGGGCGTTCCACAGCAGTTTAGATGGAGTTGATTCAAAAAAAGTAAAGTACACTTCATCTTGAGGAGAAAACAGGAAACAGGATTTCCTGCAGAATTAGGCGTTACCGAGTTCTGTCTGGAAAGATTAGTGTGGACGCTTGATCCGTATCTGCGCTCTGTACTGAGAGACGATGGGCGATCAGTCGGCACCTGCCCCAAACACACTGATCGGCCTGCAGTTTCTTTTCTGACATTTCTAATAAAAAAAACCCTGTGCTTTAAAAAGGGCTCCTGAAACCCACCGACCCCCACAGTGAGAGGAGATGATTTAAAGCACATGTTAAAAACTTAAATTAAAGTTATTCTACAGCATGATTATTATATTATGATTATGATCAGAGCAGTTAAACCGTTTAGATGGTTTGGTGACTTTCAATCAATAATTAATAAATAGTTCTGTTCAGAGGAGGATGGGTTGGGCCCCCACTGTGAGTCTTGGTTCCTTCCTAAGTTTCCTCCTCCAGCTCCAAGGGAGGTTCTCCTGCACTGTGGTCTTTGCCTGCTCACTGGGGGTCTTAGATTTTTGATGTCTTTTTATGATGTTGATTTCTTGTCTTTGACTAATTACTGATTATGTGAAGATGCCTTGTGACACCAGTTTGATTTGATTTGATTTAAAATGATGATGATGATTATTATTATTATTATTGTTATTATTTATTTATTTATTTATTTATTTATTTATTCTAGTATGAGGATGTGGCTGATAAAGACGATCTAATGGGGGTGGAAGACACGGCCAAGAAAGATATCCTTCACTGCTTCTGTTTAATGAGGTCTGGGTGAAGATGGTCAGGTAGTGCAGAGGTCAGTTAGGGCTTGTAATTTTTAGGGAGGTTCAGGGATTCAGATTTGGTTGAAACTAATGTTTGATTTCTGATGTTACTCTTCATGAGTGCTGATAAAGCAGCTCTGCTCGAATGCTTTGGGCACACTGAACCTCAGTCTTCCTCAGTATGAAGAGCAGCTTTTTCCTAATTAATAATCTGACAGTTCTCATCTTCTTTGGCTCAGAGGTGGTTTAAACGTCTGAAAGCGTTGAGGGCTGATTCTGAGATCCTGACCTCACAACACGGGAAGAAAACGCAGCTTTACAGGCTGTTCTGAAAGGAGAAGATTTGATCTTAGCAGCTTACTGGTGAAAACGGGACGAGGCGAGGAAACTCACACTCATTCATATTATCAAGTTAGTTTCCCAAAATTTTTGATGAGCATTTCTTCTCAAACATCTTCAAAGTAAGAATATAGACAAATAAACGTCTGACAAACGGCTTCTGAGTTGCGCAGCCATCTAAATGTGTTTGCTCCATCAGCTGGAGGTCTTAGGTTTGATCCCCAGTGATGCCACAGCCATCTGTCAGTTATGGGGAGTTCCAGAGAGCATAACTGTCCTTTCTCTCTCTCTGGGTGGGTAGGATGGTCCTCCCTCTCCCCATCACTCAG